>NW_015506545.1:442064-476760 GCF_001515645.1 Sinocyclocheilus grahami
TTTGCCACTGATGATTCAAACACGAGTTTTGAACAGTGTAGAGTAGCACTTGTTGTTTGTCATTTCTCCGATCACAAATGAAGACATGGTTTTATGTTTATGCGGCACGATGCAACGCAATGCGTAAAAAGACAGTATAAGTCATTATAATCCGTAATTATGTCCCCACTGGATGCAACAAATGCCTAGTTTGTAATGGGTTTTATTGGTTTTGTCTCATTGCTCCGGGACACGGCATCACAGTATGGTAGGGGCGTAACATTTCCGTTACACGCTTGAGGTATTCGGCCAATCACAACGCACTGGATAGCTGGCCAATCACAGCACACCTCGCTTTTCAGAACGATGAGCTTTGTAAAAATCGACGCGTTTCAGAAAGGCGGGGCATAGAGGAGAAACAATAATGTACAGTATGTGGAAAATAATGTGTTTTTTGAACCTTAAACCGCATAAACACATTTCATTACACCAAATACACAAAATAATGTTCTTTTTGGCAGCATCATATGACCCCTTTAACTAATGAACTGTGAACACTGGATAACTTTTCTGAGGTAAAACAAAGACTTTGGGTAAAAGCAACTTTAAGTAACATGCTGTTCCCAAGCTGTTTTATTGACGTCTTTCTCTGGGTTGAAACGCTGATTGATCAATTACATGAGATACATTTCAGTAAGTTGAACTTTATCTTTCAACACACCTTCTGATGTTCATTCATGTTTATTTTGCAATGTAACTTGGTCTCGTGTGCCGTGCTGCCGCTTGAACTGAAGTGCAACAGCGATCTGTCACATCACTGTAAAGAGTGCCAAAATGGCATTTATTGTTTGAATTTTGTAATAAAATGTACAGGATTTGAAAGCTGAGCCTTTGTTTCTTATTAGAAGTAACAACGCACATAGCTCTTTGCTATTATTGGATGGGAGGCGCATTAGAAATAATATTTAGTGAAGGAAAACCGCGGGTCTGGCAACCCTGGCTTGAACTATGGGTGGTTTATAGGGTCAGTCGTTTCTCCGATCACAAATGCAGACATGGTTTTATGCAACGCAATGCGTAAAAAGACAGTATAAGTCATTATAATCCGTAATTATGTCCCCACTGGATGCAACAAATGCCTCGTTTATAATGGGTTTTATTGGTTTTGTCTCATTGCTCCGGGACACGGCATCACAGTATGGTAGGGGCGTAACATTTCCGTTACACGCTTGAGGTATTCGGCCAATCACAACGCACTGGATAGCTGGCCAATCACAGCACACCTCGCTTTTCAGAACGATGAGCTTTGTAAAAATCTACGCGTTTCAGAAAGGCGGGGCATAGAGGAGAAACAATAATGTACAGTATGTGGAAAATAATGTGTTTTTTGAACCTTAAACCGCATAAACACATTTCATTACACCAAATACACAAAATAATGTTCTTTTTGGCAGCATCATATGACCCCTTTAACTAATGAACTGTGAACACTGGATAACTTTTCTGAGGTAAAACAAAGACTTTGGGTAAAAGCAACTTTAAGTAACATGCTGTTCCCAAGCTGTTTTATTGACGTCTTTCTCTGGGTTGAAACGCTGATTGATCAATTACATGAGATACATTTCAGTAAGTTGAACTTTATCTTTCAACACACCTTCTGATGTTCATTCATGTTTATTTTGCAATGTAACTTGGTCTCGTGTGCCGTGCTGCCGCTTGAACTGAAGTGCAACAGCGATCTGTCACATCACTGTAAAGAGTGCCAAAATGGCATTTATTGTTTGAATTTTGTAATAAAATGTACAGGATTTGAAAGCTGAGACTTTGTTTCTTATTAGAAGTAACAACGCACATAGCTCTTTGCTATTATTGGATGGGAGGCGCATTAGAAATAATATTTAGTGAAGGAAAACCGCGGGTCTGGCAACCCTGGCTTGAACTATGGGTGGTTTATAGGGTCAAACAGAACCCGTGTTAACAGCGCTGCATTAATCTGTTACTATTTAACTGGGACAGCCAAAATATAAAAATAAAAATAATGTAAAACATAATAAAATGTTGTGGTGCATTATTAAACTAGCAGAGAAATAACCATTTTAACAGTAAAAAATTTACCTGCTTCATTTACTGGTACTAAAACATTATTTCATAGCATAATTACATGACAAATGTAGAGCAAATAAAATAAAATAAAATTGTATTTAAATGTAATGAATAATTCTAAGATGAAGTGCTGACTGTAGCAGCCCAAGTAATTATCTGCATTATGGTTGAAAAGAAAATAGAAAAAAAAAAGAAAAGTAAAACATAATAAACAATTTGGATTAATTAAAAAGTATTTTAACAGTAATAAATTACACTGTTCATTCACTGTTATTAAAACATTATTTTATATGATAATTATATGACAAACGTAGAGCATATAAATATAATAAAATGAAACACAATAAAATAAAGGCTTATATATATTTTTCATATTAATAATTTTATATAAACATAAATGTAAATGGGTCAAAGACGTTAAGATGTCCGCATCAAAAGAAATGTACAAAAGTGATTATATGTCCATAGAAAGCACATTAAATGTAAGTAAAGGGTCTACTTTTTTTCAAATAAGTTTTTGGAGAATAAAATGTTAAGATTTGGTTGAAATAATGTTACATTGTCATTCAGTGTAACACAATATTTATGAAAAATTTCAAACAACATGCTGTACATATTAAAATATATAAAAGAATAAGGGAGCATATACAATTATATTGTGTTTTAAATGAGTAAAAATGCTTACTGACAAATGGGGAAAACCTAGGATAGTGGCAAATTTTAAAAATGTAAAATTACAACTAATTAGTATTTGGGGTGAAAGTAATTAGTCTTTTAATATGTCATAAATGTATTTTTGTTGTAAATATGCCTGCCCAGAATGTTACACTGAATGACATTTTAGTGGGTCTCTTCTGTAAACCAGGGAAAAATGTATGATATTTATTTTTGCTCAGAAAAACAAAACTGCAATTAAATTAAAAACGTTGTAATGAATGACATTTTAGTGGGTCTCTTCTGTAAACCAGGGAAAAATGTATGATATTTATTTTTTGCTCAGAAAAACAAAACTGCAATTAAATTAAAAACGTTGTAATTTTTGGGGGGAAAAAAACAACAATTTAAAGCAGTATTACACTTATTGTTTTTATGCTTAAACCCTTTTTTGTCTTTGACTCAAATATAAATCTAAATATAAATAGACTCATAAGTTAAGGTGTTACAGTGGCTGTCCAACTATTTATCTACATTATGGTTGAAAATGAAACAGAAATAAAATAATTTAAAACATGAGTAAAATAATGTGATAAGTTAACTTGACACACTTGATGTTAAGTGCACAGTGGAAGTATGCAAACGGGGAGGCAGCCATAATTTATTTAAATGTTATGCTTCATTTCCTATATAGTATCAGACATCCTGACAGTCATAATTATAATGAGCGGATCGATACCCGGAACGATTCCTGCACATGCATATGGACGCGCTGCTCATTTTCCTGGATGCTAAAAGCTCACACATGCTTTGAAATGCACTTTAGACCCGCCGCTTCAAAGGTTAAAGTACATCCTCCTGGCTTCACGGCCTGTTTGCAGACGCTGGACGCTGTGTTTAGCCACAGGCCTGTGCTAAGAGCTCTGATGAAAAGCTGAGATGTATTGCATTGATGGACCACAACAAGCAGCAGCTTCCTCCTCTAAAATCAATCACCTTGTAGAAAAAAGATCAGTCCATACTTAAAAGCTACTTATTGGGTTAGAGCTCAGACAGAGAGAGAAAGAGAGCATGTGATGGTGCCTTATGGATTTTTCCCTTCTTTCTGCAATATGATCCATGGAAATTCTTGGAAAGTGAGGGTGAAAGAGGATCACGTACAGTAGAGTGACTGACATGCAGAGACCTGAATAAACTGCTCCTCAACCTCAGTCAGTCAGAAAATACAGACATTCACACTGACAGCAACATGCAGGGACAATATTTCAGAAGAAATTTCTGAAAAAATATCTGGGGGAAAAAATCCAAGTCTAATAAATAAATATTAATAAATGTTCAAATTGATAGCTCTCAATTTTTATAGAGACATCAGTAGTATTGGTATCAGTGATACTGGCCATCAGTCATGAAAAAAGATGCCATTAAACAAACATTAAAAATATATTGTCTTTATGTTGTTTGTACATTAATTTGAAGATTGCATGAAATTATTGCAATATAAAAGTATATTTAAAAACTTTAATGTTAGTTGGGATTATTAATTAAAAAATGTGTGATTAATTAGTTATTTTTTAATCGATTGACAGCACTAATATATATATATATATATATACACACACACACACACACACACACACACACACACGTACTTGTTTATTTGATTTATTTAGACTTTATTTATTTTTCTTTATTTTAGAAAACTTTCTTTATTTTTTCTTTATTTTACTTATTTTCCAAGTTCCAATTGATTATTTAAAATAAAACATTTACAAACTTTATTTATTTATTTATCCTTGTTAAATTGATCATTATTTGAATATTAATCTGAAAGAGAACATTTTAATTTGCCAAGATGCATTTGATCAATCTAATTAAATGATCTGAAATGTATTTATTTATTGATTTAATTATTTACTAATTTACTTGATTTGTTTATCCTTTTATTTTTCATTCTGTCTAAAGGAGAACATTTTAATATGTTAAGTTGCATTTGATTATTTCACTAAAACAACATCTGAAAAAAATAGTAATTTACTTATTTACATACTGTACTTACTGTACATTATTTTATTTATTTATCCTTTCTTATTCTTTTTTCTGTCTGAAAGAGAAATTATGCGTTGTCAAGTTGCATTTTTATTATTTGGTAAAAAAAAAACACCTGGCCTACCTAAACTAAAATATAGCAATAAGCCCCGTGAAGCCGTGGTTTACAGTGAATTTATAGCAGCTAAGGGGCGTTGTTAGGCATGACACGAAGCAAAGTTTTTTATTATGAATTTCTTTATTATTAATCCAATTTTTATTATTACATTTTATACTTTTAAAATAATTGCTTTTATAAAACGGTTATTCCATATATGTAGTAAGGTTTCACAGAATAAAACAGAGCAAATAAAGTGTACTGATATAAATAAAAACAGTATTATAAAACAGATAGTTCTTCAGAAACAGTAGTGGTTGCAATAATGGCTGCCGAGCAACACACAGAAGTAAAAAAAGGTGTGTGTTTGTAGAGTAATTTACAACAGCTTTGAACGCGGCTCACCCAATCAGAATCAAGGACCGGAACGATTCGTTTTATAAAATTAAATAATAATAATAATAATAGTTGTTGCTGTTGCTGTTATTAAATGAACTCTAAATTAATTCTCTGATGGATATTAGTGTTTAAGCATGAATCTGTAAGTTAAGGACATGTGTTGTGTGTACCTGCAGTGAATGAAGTCCGGTACGGGGTTGTGAACGCTGAAGGACGCTGCGTCCAGATCTCTGCAGATCTCCACGTTATCTCCCGCCATCAGACGAACGGCAGCTTTGTTTTCATCTTCAAACACCTGCCTCTGCAGCGACGCACACAGCAGCAGCATGAAGTCATCTACATCAGACAAACACCAGAGCAGAGCAGAGACGAAACGAAACGGATTTAAAGGTCCCATATTGTCAAAACTGAAATTTCATGATAACTGAGGTGCTATGTAACTACCATATAAGTTTCAAAACAGTCAGTCCACAGTAAAATTCATACAGTCTGCATAAAGTAGCTGTGGTTTTTCACAGACCGTTGTGACTTCCTTAAAAAGTTGACGTCAGAAACACAGTCACCGCCTTCAGTCACCACCCCGAGCACCGCCCACCGTCCCACTCTCCTTTTGCCAAACCCCCAGACAACATCGCGTCCATGCCATTGCTGAGCAACAACAACACGGACACATGTCGAAAGGTTCACTTTAACCACGAAACCAGATCAGCCGACCTGTAATGTTACACTCTCACTCAAAGGATGGACGATCTGACAGGATTGTTACTATGAGGTGGATCACATATAACGTGTGTAGTAAAGACAAACTCACAGTGTCTATCTAGTCATGATGAAGGTGTATATATATTTCAATTTCAGCAGGCAACTATTTTTACAGCTACATTATTGTTCCAGCCACAATTAATCACAACAATGTATATACAATTACAAATGATTATATATAAATCGTCAGTTTGTTGTTTTACACACATGCACACAGACATTATTTCATACACGACATAGTCGAGAGATGCAAAAAACATACATCTATGGCAAGAAATCTGTAGCCCATAACAACAAAAGACAATACTTTATTGAACCTTTTCTGATAAGAAGTGTGCGCTGCAAACGTGAGCATTTTTGATGATCGTTTCTGTCCAGTCTGCTTGTTTTATCGCGTTTAACCACAGATGTCATCGGGTTTTTTGTTTGGCAGTGGTAGCAGATATGCGATCAAATTTCTAATTTGAGGCTGTATTACGTCGATTCTGGCACCCAACATCACAACAAGATGATATTTTAAGCTCCTTATGTAACTGAACCTGCGCTGGTTTGAATGGGCCGCCTCCAGTTTCCCCTTTGTTTTGCTGCCTCCAGCTAGCGCTGTGACGTCGCTGACCCTAGTTACCTGTGGTCGGCCTGGCCATGCGTCACTCAGAAACAACAGGCCAATCAGAAGAGAGGCTCATGAATATTAATTAGACAGGCCAAAATCGACCTGTTCTCAGCAGAGCTCCTGAGAAAGGAGCTGTAAAAATATATTGAGATGGTTTTTGGTACTTATACCACAAATATATATTCTTAAGCACTTCAAAACCTCAAATAAAACTCCAGAAAGGTGTAAAATATGAGACTTTTAAGGTTCAGTATGGAGGAGGCTGACGGTATTTTTGCATGCCTACTGGCCGCTGATGGCAGTTACACACCATCTGATACACACAGAGTACAACAAAGGATTGGGTGGCTTCACATAATTCATAAAAGGACAATTTATTACTTTTAGACAGACATAGACTGAGTTCTTCAGTGTTATCAAATCTCCTAATATAATTTATTGACTATGGCAGTGCAAGTAATTTTCTGTAGTATTTTGAAAATAAAATAGAACTAAAATAAAGCAACGTAAAACATAAAATATTGTGATAATTTAATAAACTAGCAGAAAAAATACTTTCTTTAATACTTTTAGTTAGGCATAAAGTAAAATATTTAAATTAAATTAAATTAAATTCTTAAGATCATGTATTGGCTGAGGCATTCATGCATTCATTTCTTTGGTGTTGTCCATCAGCGACAAACACTGTACAATTTCATATTTACCCACTCCCTAAACGTCACGTAAAAAAATAGAAATGTGTCCGGTCAGTTTGCATGTGGGTCAGAATAACCTGGACTGAAATGGACCAGATCTTATGCTGATGGTCAAAAGTCTGACCCTGCAAGTCTAAGAGGATTGATTTAGTTTGACCGCTGTTTCATGTTCACATGTCCTGCTGATCAGCACAAACTCTAATGTTAAATGGCAACACATACAGTATAAGCATTACTGATGAATATTTCTGAGGTATAACTCACAGACGAGGAACATGGAGTTGGGCTCAGTGTGGAAATCAGGAAGGTAAAGCCATTTAATGACGTCAGAATCCATCATGGAGCCAGTAAACCTCCAGGGATAATCTAGAAAGAGAAGTTCAGTACATTCTAGATCACTGGAAAAATGACCAAAATTCATACAAACATACAGATGTTATGGCATCACAGAAGTTGGCACATTGATTGGACAGCAGTAATGGTTTGCTACACTGAATGGACATAAAAACTCACATTTTGATGGTCACTAAGATGATGTTTTTATGAAGTGTTACAAACCTCAAAAACAAGCGGCATTTAAATAAAAATTTAGAAAATAGTAATTTCTAAGAATTTTTTTGAAGATTTCTATTTAAAAGATTTATTGATATTCTTACAAGGGAGAGGCTAAGTGGAATTGTAATTAAAGTAAATAAATATGATATTGAGTAACAATTAGGGATTGAACTGTCGATCAATCATTTTTAATCAAATTAAATACATGATATGCTGGACAATTAATCTTATTAATTGCATATCAATATTTGCAGATGAACCTCAAATGCCCCAATAAACAATTCAAAGACGTTTCATTATTGTTCCAGGCAGAAGCAGTAAATAGAGATCACACAGTGGCTTTAGAAGTCAATAATTTATGTTTTAATTTAAATTTTTTATCACTTGTCATAATCCTTAAGAGTATTTTTACACCCCTGAGATTCTGCATCAATATCAAACTGAATGGGAATCTGTGCTTAATCCCAGAATGCTGCAGTGCTCTTATATAGTGTAGTAGATGGAAACAGTCTAATACTAAAATAAATAATAAGTAAGACGTTTGAAAAGGCCCGGAGTAACACACCGTTACAAGCAGCCGGTGGGATTCCAATGCAGATGAAGTACTGGAAGGTGATCATGCAGGCCAGGAAGCAGCAGTATTTGGGCCAGATCTCAGCGATGGCTTTCCTCCGGCGTCTGTACATCACCACAGCCAGAGCCAAACCGTGCAGCATGGAGTAGAAATCCATCCGCTGACCCATCACATTGATCGACAACAGGAAACACACCTGATGCCACACCGGAACAAACCGAGAGAGATAGAACGATATAGCGATAGACAGACAGACAGACAGACAGACAGACAGACAGACAGACAGATAGATAGATAGATAGATAGATAGATAGATAGATAGATAGATAGATAGATAGATAGATAGATAGATAGAACGATAGATAGATAGAACAATAGAACGATAAATAGATAGATAGAACGATAGATAGATAGATAGAACTAAGACAGATAGATAGATAGATATAGATAGATAGATAGATAGATAGATAGATAGATAGAACCATAGAAGGATAGAACTAAGAAAGATAGATAGAACAATAGATAGATAGAATGATAGAACGAAAGATAGAACGATAGATAGATAGAACGATAGATAGATAGATAGATAGATAGATAGATAGATAGATAGATAGATAGATAGACAGATAGATAGATAGATAGAACCATAGAAGGATAGAATTAAGAAAGATAGAACAATAGATAGAACGATAGATAGAATGATGGATGGATGGATGGATGGATGGATGGATGGATGGATGGATGGATGGATAGATAGATAGATAGATAGATCTAAGTAAATCAAACGCACCTCTAAACCAAACTTGTAGAAGAAGTAGTTGATGAAGTATTTGGCACACTTGATGATGCCGTTGTCGAGGTGTTGCCGGGTGACGTTGTGAAAGATGGTCCGAGAGGGAGGAGGAGAGAGTTTGTTTCTCAGACGGAAAAACTCCTGGTGTCTGTAAATGGTGACTTCAAACGCCAAGATGGCCAACATCAACAAGTTATTCTGAGAAAGGAAGAGAAGAGCGAGATGAATGTAAACAAGCTCTGTACATAAGAAAGTCAACCAGTTCATCAATGAAATGCTTCATCTTCAGAAAATGAAGCTTCTCCACTTCAAATGGTAACATTAAATAATACATGTGCTTTTAGTTTTGTTTTATATTTACTGTAAGAACCTCCTTCTTTATGCATACAGATGTGATGTAATGACGCAAAGAGGAACGACCCAAACCACTCAAAACAGAAAACATTATTACTAGCGTACCGTTGTATAAGACCGTTGACTAAGGTAAGGAGATTTGAACACTGATTGGTTATGTACTTGCTCAATAATTGATTTTGGATCATCTTTAACAAAAAAAAAACAATTATGAAATGCAGCTTTAAATTTATGAAATCCTAGACTGTAATAAAAATTATAATATTGCATAATAAGTCATAATAGGCTGCACATTTAGCATAACACATGAAGTTACACACTCAGTAGAGGCTAATTTGATGACATATGTTATTGATTAACTCATTGAAAACACTGAACGTATCTCCTCACCCTCAGGTTGGGCAGTATATCAACAAACTTCTCCAGGCCGACCCAATTTGCAGGATCCACGGGCTTCCGGTACAGTAGGGAATGATTCATATCCATCTTTTCCTGTTTTGTGTAGTTGGATGGCTTCAGAAACCACAATCACATGATTAAACACAAGAACCAGCGAATCTACTCTTCTGCTACAGCCAAACTAGATATGGCTTGAAATGACAAGCATTTTACATTAAATGAAAATGAATCCCATCTGAACAGCGACAAACTCATTTGATGAGTAAAGAAACCCACCATAGTACAAATACTTGAGTAGTTATTAGGTTCGATGGTCTCTAGCTGATAAAACAACTTGCAGATGATGATGACACATGTCCAGATGGTGCAAACGCTGGAAGCGAGCACTCGAAACTGCTGATACGGCAGCGCAAACGCCCACGAGATCAAAAACACATAGTTCAGCAGCGAAACCTGCAAGACACGAGTGTGAGAATCAGAAACACCCTTCAGATTACTGTACCATAACCTCACGTTTGAGCTTCTACCTCTTTGACAGACAGCAGGATGATGTAAGTGGACACGATCTTGATGATGTGCATCTCCAGGAGCCACCAGATGAAGAGCTTCAGCTTATGGAAGTACTCCAGGAACCTGAGGAACAGGACCGTGAGCCGGTCCACCACCAAATGCCATTTATTCTTGAGGTCTGAGCGAGAAGAGATCAGCTTATTTTCCTCAGTATAAATGTTATGAACAAAAGAGACACAATCTAAGACCAAAAAACTAAACAGACTGAATCTAAGACAAAATACGGATAAAACAAGAGTCGTAAGTGCTTTAGAGTTAAAGGGGTCATATGATGCGATTTCAAGTTTTCCTTTCTCTTGGGAGTGTTACAAGCTGATTGTGCATAGATAAGATCCCTGAAGTTGCAAAGACTAAAGTCTCAAAACCAAAGAGATATTCTTTATCAAAGTGAAGACTCTGCCACGCCCCCCTAAAACGGCTCGTTCTAACACGCCCCCACATATCTACCTCACTATGTGGGAATATTTGCGTAATGCACCCAAATGTGCACGCAAAGAAAGAAGGCGTGGTTTCAGTAACCGCTGTCTTAACCGCGGCTTGTGTACTGCATCATTACTGTGTCTGTTCCCCTTTCGGGCTTGAACTGATGGTAAAACTAATATAAAAAATACACAAAATAATGATCTTTAAAAAAGCATCATATGACCCCTTTACACAGACATAAATAAATGCCATTAAAAAATGAAGATAAACGTGAACTGCAGAAATAGCCAACAGTTTCACACTTCTGAGGATTTTAGTTCAATTTAATGTAATGCCCTCTTGACTGGTTTAAAAATAAAATGGGACCATAGAAAAAAGGGGAAAAAATGCATTGAAATTTGTAGAATACACTAGACTACAGTAGGGGGAAAATCCATAAAAGAACATTTATAACTCTCTCTCTCTCTCTCTCTCTATATATATATATATATACACACACACACTGTATATATGCCTGGTGTTATTCAAATGTATTAAAATCAAAAATAAAATGTCCAAATGGAATAGAAAATTATTATATTCAGTGGTTTATTTTCAGGTATACAGTAATAGTCTCATTTCGGGCTTGAACTGATGGTAAAACTAATATAAAAAATACACAAAATAATGATCTTTAAAAAAGCATCATATGACCCCTTTACACAGACATAAATAAATGCCATTAAAAAATGAAGATAAACGTGAACTGCAGAAATAGCCAACAGTTTCACACTTCTGAGGATTTTAGTTCAATTTAATGTAATGCCCTCTTGACTGGTTTAAAAATAAAATGGGACCATAGAAAAAAGGGGAAAAAATGCATTGAAATTTGTAGAATACACTAGACTACAGTAGGGGGAAAATCCATAAAAGAACATTTATAACTCTCTCTCTCTCTCTCTCTCTCTATATATATATATATATACACACACACACTGTATATATGACTGGTGTTATTCAAATGTATTAAAATCAAAAATAAAATGTCCAAATGGAATAGAAAATGAAATGGTTAAAATGAACAACACTATTATATTCAGTGGTTTATTTTCAGGTATACAGTAATAGTCTCACTCGAAAATGCCTGTAGTACAACTCAACTGCATATAGTTTTCATAAAAAATGTCTCCATGACAGATTTATTCAAACATACGTTTATAATTAACTAAATAAGCTCCCTCTGGACTGGACCGCAGTACCTGAGCTCTGTTCTGAGGGCAGTTCTGGATCTGTGGCGGCACTGAACTGCTGAATGTCCTCCTGACTGGACAGATGAGCTGAACGGATGGACAGAGACTCTTTCTTCTTCTCCTCCTCCACACAGTCCACGACCAGCACCTCGTTCATGGACTCTTTCTCCTTCTCCTCCTTCAGCAGCGGCTCTGGAGAGGTGCTCATCATCGTCAGATCCGCCAGACTCCCGTCAGGATGAGCCAGTCTGGAGATCAGGAAGAGCGCATTAGGAGCTGTCTCACTCATTTACAGTATACATGTGACATATGAGTGATTCTTCAATTAGAGAGATTCTTCATGAAGATCTGATAACAGCCTTCATCAATCTCCTTTCAGTAAGTGGATTTTTATTTTTCACTTTATGACGAAAAAGTTGAATTTGTCCGCTAATACAACACATCTGCTGTACATCTGTTTTGAATTTATAACAAATGCATTGTTTCTTAATTAAAAATGCTCAAATATTATCTAGTTTAATGATGATACCAAATAAAGATTAAATGGGTTTAAAAATTTAAATAGATTTCTGCTCTTCATACTATCACTCTGCTTTTCATTTCCATCCCTAAACAAAAACACTTTTTATAAAAAATTTAATAATAATATGCTTGGCATGACAGTAATGACAGCACTACTTACTAGTGATTATTTAAAAACAAATTATTCTTTTTAAGTGGGAGAACTTGCACAATTGGTGGCTGACTAAATACTTTTTTTCCCCACTGTATATATATATGAAAACACAAACTGTACCAATTTAATTGAATTGAATTGAATTTAACTTAATTTAGAAGTTCTTAAGAAAATATACTAACAATTGTCCTGACAGTGGAATGTAAAGGAAAATAAAGAAATTCTGGCAAATTCAACATTTTGACACTCACAAAAATTAGAGAAAAATAAATAACTACAGTAAAATTAGAATGAAAACTAGAATTATTATTATGCCAACAAAGTGTATATAACAAAGTATTGAGATGAAATTTTGTTATTGACCAAATACTTATTTTCCACCATAATTTGCAAATAAATTCTTTAAAAATCCTACAATGTGATTTTCTGGATTTTTTTTTCTCATTTTGTCTCTCATAGTTGAGGTATACCTATGATGAAAATTACAGGCCTCTCTCATCTTTTTAAGTGGGAGAACTTGCACAATTTGGTGGCTGACTAAATACTTTTTTCCCCACTGTATATATATATGAAAACACAAACTGTACCAATTTAATTTAATTGAATTTAACTTAATTTAGAAGTTCTTAAGAAAATATGCTAACAATTGTCCTGACAGTGGAATGTAAAGGAAAATAAAGAAATTCTGGCAAATTCAACATTTTGACAAAAATAAATAACTACAGTAAAATTAGAATGAAAACTAGAATTATTATTTTTTTTTTTCTTTAAAGCATTTTGTCTTTAAAATCCTTTAAAGTAAGAGAAAAGTTATTGTAATTGATGAACCACCCATACTTTCTCTGAACTTAGATCACATGCTGATCAAGTTAGCTCGGTTTGGGTTATAAAACAGTTATTTGAATGTTAGTGTCTAATAAACCTTGAATCAGGATTCCACAGGCAGGGTTTGGGTGGAAAACATGGATGCCGTGTGCATTAGATCCATAAGGAACAAGCTGGATTGTGTTATTATTTTTTAAAGAAGCAATGCATATGTCTGCCATACATGAATCACGTGACCAAAAAACCAAAACAAATATTTCAGCAGTCAGACTTTAGTGGCAATGGCCTCTTCCGGATGGTCTCGCTGCTATGAAGGGTTTAAACGCTTGCATGATGAGGTTTCATGTCAAAGCTTTACCTTGTTTATACCACACTTACTTGCTCTGAGGAGAAGAGATTTTTTGCTTGATGCTGTTGAAGCAATTTACAGAATGGAAATACACGAAATCAAAGCAATGAAATGTTTCACACAATTGAACATTATTGTAAGATGAGACAGAGAAAGAGGGACAGAGAGATTCTTTGAGGAGGAGAGGACGTGCATTTCAGAGACATGCTGAGGACATTCATTCCCTGTCAGAGACTGAGAGCAGGACTATCGTCAGGATAAACCGCTGACGTCAAGCGGCTCAAGTAAGACTTCCTGGGATGCATTTGAGCAGGCAGAGGTTTAAAGTCAACATGAAATCAAAACCGACCCTATTTAGCATTTCAATACACATCTGTAGCCATAAATGTTTTAAAATATATATATATATATATAAACAATGATCAAAGTAAATAACCCACCCCACCTCTGAACTTTCAGCCAGTGTTGTTATTATTAAATAAAACTGAAATGATTAAATATAGATATTTTTCAGTAATTAAAATTAAATAAAATACAAATATTAGATGAAAAACTTAAACTTAAAAAAAAACGTTGACTAAAATTAAAAAATAATACAGAGATAGAAAATACATTAAAGCTAAATAAAAATATAAAAAATGTTTATTAAAGTTTATTCTTAACTGTTTTAAGACATTTTAAGTAAATATTCAATAATTTTTATTCTTTGCTTTTTTTACTATTTGTATTTCCTGTGCATCTGTTGTGATTATTTTATGATTATTGCAAGTCTTTTTTTTATGTAAAGCACTTTGAAATTAAATTAAATTAAAAAAAAAGAAAAGCTAATTCAAAATATTAATTAATGATATAACAGTATTTAAATAATATTACACTAGCTAGGTTTACGTGCAACCAAATAATCTGTTAGTAATCGGACTGATGGCTCAATCGGAGAAAAAAGCCTTCATGTAAACACTTTAATCAATGCGACTGAGCTCGATCCGAATGAAATTTCGAAGGGGTGGTGTAGACCTTTTTTAATCCGATCAAGAGGACATGTAAACACTAGTTCAGATTGAAAACCAAAACTGGAAAGTACTGCGTACATGCAATGACATAGAAATGGTGCAACGACACATGACGTGTGAAATGAACTGTTGAATTTGTCATGTTATCTAAAAGTCTCCTTCCACTAACTGTCTGTGAAGTGGAGCAGAACAAGGTCCTGTCAGGCCTCGCTTTATACTCTCATCCACAGACGGGGCTTGTTTTGGCTATGGGAATGGGCAATTTCACTGCTTGATAAATAAAAGCAGCATGGCACAAAGATTCACGTGCTTAGCACACGAAATAGATAAATATTAAGTCAGTTCTTTGAAACAAGAAGCATAAGGATAATTGTATGTGCAAACAGTGGGAAACTCTGTATATTGCTGTATATTACTCTGTATACTCGTCAACCCGATCAATTTTTAGTGATCATGTGAACACTACGTTTGGATTCATCAACCGCAATGATTTGATTTTTCATTCAGCTACTGTTACCGACTCCATGCGAGTTAATAGTTCAAATTAAAGGGTTAGTTCACCCAAAAATGAAATTCTGTCATTAATTACTCACCCTCGTGTTGTTCCAAACCCGGTAAGACAAGGTAACTATCTGGAGTAACTAGCAAGGTAACTAACAAGGATCTGGGTCAGCGCCGGCGCTGCTACACGCTCGCGTCATGATATTGTCGTGAACGCGCATCCACAAGTAGAGAGGAAAATGTGGAATAAAGTCGTTATTTTTGCTTTCTTTGTACAAAAAAGTATTCTCATAGCTTCGTAATTTTACAGCTGAACCACTGATATCACACAAACTACTTTGTCGATCATCGTGGTACTTTTCTGGACCTTGAACGTGGTAGTTACCTTGCTGTCTATGGGAGGGTCAGAGAGCCCTCAGATTTCATCAAAAATATCTTAAATTGTGTTCCGAAGATGAACGAAGGTCTTACGGGTTTTGAACAACACGAGAGTGAGTAATTAATGACAGAATTTTCATTTTTGGGTGAACTAACCCTTAAACGAACAGCCAAACATCTTTCTAGTTATTATTTTAGGCTGCTGTTGAAGGTAAAGTAGCCTTTCTAAAATCTTACCAACAGTTAACGCAGTCTTTTAGTGCCCGTTAAATGTAATAGAAACACAGCAATACTGTAACAGCAAAGAATGCTAAGTTTTGACGTGCTGGTCATCATCTGATGATCCAATCAGTTAACGACGAATAAAACAAACCTTTAATAAAAGGATTTTTTAATCCTCTTTGAATGTTACATGGAAATTAAATGGTTTTGAATGCGGTTTCATGTTGACTTTGAGAAACGTTGAAGTTCTAGACAGGAAAATTCAGTGACAGAGACATCATAATTTTTTTGATCTATCCAGGAATCTAGCGAACCGTTTAAAAAAAAAAAAAAAAGAGATATCATTAAGAGAGAAAAGAGTGTACTGGCGAACGGGAGTAGTGAGGGATTGTGGGAATTCAGGGAAAAGGTGAACATTGGTTGTTATTTCCATGGATGCCAGAGAAAGACAAGCAGTCACCCACCTATCCACGATCAGATAGATACGACCACTGACTTTAGTATAGCTGTGAGGGGAGGGACGGCAGGGAAAAGACGGGAGCACATGATTGGTTAAAATCAGAAATGGATTTGCATAAATAAGACTGAGGACTGGCAGCATTTAACAGATAAAACAAGGATGACACTGCTGCAGATTCAATAGAGAGAAAACGGTCATGAATGAAGAGAAATGAAGAAATGAGGAAACAAGGCATCAGGATGAAACAACGTCAAGTTAAGTTCAACAAGAATGAAACTACTAAAGTAAGATATTGCTCAAATTAATCATTAAAGCAATGTAACATAAGAGTTATCGTTCAACACACAATTATCATAATTATTATATAAAATATTATGTTTTAATAATAATAATTCTATGCATGAATAATAATGACTAATAATAATTGTTATTATTATTATTATCATAATAATAATATGTTTTAATGATAATTCTGAGCAATAATTCTGAGCTAATTATTGCATATTATTATTCATTACAACAACAACAACAACAAAAATAATAATAACAATTCTAATCAATCACAATCACATAATAATCATTATGATGATAATTGTTTATTATTATTATTATTTCACTAAGAAAATAGCTGATTTGACGTGGTTACAGGTATGCATTTGTGTTAAGACTCGTTTATGACACATGACATCTCCACTCTTCCTGTTAGCATCAGCTGTGACTGGCGGGAAAGCATCTCTCACCTGTAAATGGTGCTCTGCTCTTTGCTGATGACGGCTTTGAGATCGGTGAGCTGCAGGAAGTGGTCGTGGAAGTAATGCAGGTGCAGGATGCAGACCAGCAGGAAGGACGTGGGGATGAAGATACGGGTGAACAGATCAGAGAGGACGTACCTCTCCAGACCGATGTCCTTCAGTCTGAGAGACAAAGAGAGAACCATTACTGCATTATTCGGACTTAAAACACTTTCATTTTGGCCAGAATCTAATACTTAGTCATATACACATTTGAATGGACCACAAGGCAGCTGACTAGGGTCTGCATGGTATGGTTTGTGGTAAGTTCAACTGATCAAACTAGTGCTGTCAAATGATTAATTGCGATTAATCGCATCCAAAATAAAAGTTTTTGTTTACATAATATATGTGTGTGTACTGTGTACTGAAATTTATCATGTATATATAAAGTCACACACATACAGCATGTATTTTGAAAATATTTACATGTATTTACATGTATATATTTATATTCATATTAATTATATCATATATAAATATATGAAATATATAAACATAACATTTTTCTTAAATGTATACATGCATGTGTGTGTATTTATATATCACAGTACACACACATATAAGCTGACTAGGGTCTGCATGGTATGGTTTGTGGTAAGTTCAACTGATCAAACTAGTGCTGTCAAATGATTAATTGCGATTAATCGCATCCAAAATAAAAGGTTTTGTTTACATAATATATGTGTGTGTACTGTGTACTGAAATTTATCATGTATATATAAAGTCACACACATACACGTATTTTGAAAATATTTACATGTATATATTTATATTCATATTAATTATATCATATATAAATATATGAAATATATAAACATAACATTTTTCTTAAATGTATACATGCATGTGTGTGTATTTATATATCACAGTACACACACATATATTATGTAATCAAAAACGTTTATTTTGGATGCGATTAATCGCGATTAATCGTTTGACAGCACTAGATCAAACACATCTAAGGATGTTCGAAACTCACACGTCTTCTGATATGCCCGTCATTCTGGTCCAGGTAGCGATGGCGTTCTCAAACTGACAGGTGTAGATTAGGATGAGCACTAGCATGGTGTAAACCACCACAGACATCCAGAAGTACTTCAGGATCCTGCGCCACCACTCATAATGCACCTGAGGAGAAAAAACGCTCTGTCTAATACCTTTAAAAGAAAAGTTCATCCAAAAATTTAAGTTCTGTCATAATTTATATTTCTAAATAAATATTTATCTATTTTATCATAACATTTTTGGGTATATATCTCATATATATTATTTGTCATACATATATATTTATTTATATACATTATATTTAAACAAATATGTACAATTAAACAGGCATCTTTTTATGCAAAAATACAATAAAATAATAATTATCAATTATATTTACATAAATTCTATTTATAAAATTAGAATTAAAAATAAATTATATATATATATATATTACATTTATAAAAATATATATAAAATGTAATATAAAATAGGCTTAATTTGATGCAAAAATACAATAAATTATATACATTTTAAAATGATATATATATATAGGCTTAATTTTATGCAAAAATTACATGCATATTTCTGGGTGAACTACAGTATATGTATAAAATTAAGCTTATTTTACAATAAAACATAATAAAATACATTTTATTGTAAATTCTAGAAATACATATCGTTTTTTTATTTTGCATAAAATATATATTTTATTTTTTGAAGTGAAGTAAGTCAACATCCTAACAAGCTTTCTAGGCTTTCTGTGATTAGACAGCACTGCAGCACCTGGTAAAGAGCCACGCAGGACAGAAACATCATCATGTAGATGATCTTGTACATGACCATCTTTCCTTCGAAGCTGACGAAGAAGAACATTCCTCCGCAAACATAGATCCAGTATTTCACCAGCAGAGCCATCACTAGTTTCCCAATCACATGCATCAGGTCGTTCTCGTCCCCCTCCTCTTCCTCTTTGTCTTTGTCTTCCTCTGCAACCCACATGGAAAGTTATTTCTTTATGAATATATAACAACGAAGAGAGATTTTCTGCAGTGACTATTAAAGGGTTTCATCTGTATGTTACATATAGGACCCCACCTTTTTTCTGCTCATCTATTTGGACGTCACAAAGAGCTGCTTCCTCTTCCATCTTCTCTTGTCTCTCCATCAAAGTTTGTCTGAGCAGAAGCCAGAAACTCAGCTGACACAGAACCTACAAACAGTCACAATGCCAAAAACACATTAGCAAAATGCTCTGTAGAAACCCAATTTTTGGGTTTAAAAAAAAAACTGATTAAGGTTCATCTGAATGGACTGAAATTTATAAACAAAGCACAGTATACCAACGTTTTACATCATAAGTGTTTTTATACATTTCTTCATGGGGTTGCATTATAGTTATATATTATAGTTATATAGCCTAGTTATATAGTATAAAAAACCTACTAAATTATCTGTAGAATATGCTTCAAGTCAAACACCTGTTGTGTTTTGTTAGGAGACGCTCAGCAGTTCTTCTGTTGCTTTATAGGTAATATTTTCATTTACTGTACACAATTTTGCAAAATCAGACAATATTGCATCTAATATATACCACAATATTAACTTCTTATTATTGAATTATTGTAAACAAATATCACATTTGCAACTGGTTAGTGTTTAAAGAATGCTGGGAAATCCCTTCACGTAACCCTACAAGAGTGATTATTTATAAGTCATGTTTTAGAGAAGAAAAAAAAAATCACCCACAGACAAGCTGCTACTTTGTAACGGCTTTCTACTTCGAGGACCTTGATAGAAATGTAGTGGAGTGAAAAGTGCGATATATTTGTCTTTCAAATGTAGTGAAGTTAAAGTCATAAGTTTGCAGAAAAATAATACTCAAGTAAAGTACAGATGCTCAAAAAAAGTTTAAGTACAGTAATCAAGTAAATGTACTTCATTACGGTCCACCTCTATATATATATATATTTTTTTTTAAGTAATAAAATAATAATAATAAAAAGTAGTAATATAATAAAAAAGTGTTTCTGTGATCAAAGCTGAATTTTTAGCATCATTACGCCAGTCCTCAGTGTCACATGATCCTTCAGAAATCATTCTAATATACTGATGTGCTGCTCAAGAAACATTTCTGATTTATTATTACTGTTGAAAACAGTTGTGCTGCATCATATTTTTTTGTACCATTCAAAAGTTTGGGGTAATAAGATTTCAAAAAGAAAAAGAAAATAGACCACCTTTATTCAGCAAGAACAGATCGAAATTGATCAAATTAACAGAAAAGACATTTATAATGTTATAAAAGATTTCTTTTTCAAAACCTTTACTATTGATAATAATAATAATTGAGCAACAATCCTATTTGATGATTGAGCACCTTTTTTATTAGAATTAAAAAAAGAGTTTTTTTTAAATGGCACTAAAAGCAAAAGTGCATTATTTGTATTTCTTATTTACACTAAAACAAAATATACTAGTGCAATTTTATATACATATTAAATACAAATATACATATTTTAAAGATATATACAGCAGAAACTGTACCTATTGATGAGGCCTGATTAAAGTGAAAATAAATAATCTTGTATAATTGTTACCTTGGTGCTCAGTTCAGTGAAGGGCACCTTCATCTTCAGAAAGAAACCCGGCACTGGATCCAAGCGCTCAAAACACCAGATATACTGAAGGACCAACAGGAGGTTCCCATAGGCCACCATGAATGGCGAGGTCATCATGGCGTATTTCCTCCGGTCACGTACCATCCACAGAGTACAGGACCACAGCAGAAAGACAAACGTCAGCCAGCTAACGTACGTTATACTCCACGCCTTAGAGATGAAGAAAGATCGATGATGAGATGCCATGGTTCATAGTTTTATGTTTCCTGTTGAATCTTTTCCTACTCAAAATCTAATGTAGAACTTCAAAAGAATAGTTAAAAATATAAATCTGCTGTTAATTTACTTACCCTCAGGCCATCCAAGATGTAGTTGACTTTTTTCTTGCATCGAAGGGTAAAGAAGTTTTTAGCTGAAAACGTTACTTGGTAATTCATAAAATGGAATTCAGTGGCTACCATTAAAACGAAAATACATATCAAAGAACACAAAATGAATACCGTGGCTCCTGACGATATACTGAGGTCTTATGAAGTGAAACGATTGCTCTGTGCAAGAAACTTAACATTATTTACAACATTATTACATGCATAATCCAGAGCCTCAGGCAAACGGGGAAATTTAATTATTTTCCGCGAACTGGTTCTTTTGGACAGTCCACGTTCACACAGCAGCTTAATAAGTCCTAATAAGGTTACGTTCACACACAGTACTGTTATTTACGGGTGTGATAACTGCATTCTGTAACCGAACTCACACCCATACATTTTCAGGACTCACAACCGCATTCTCTTAACACACGTGCTGTGTGAACAGAACAGGACTGGACAACTACGAGAGATAGCCAATAGAACGCGTGTCTATCGTGAGTTACGAGTTTTCATGTGTGATTTCGGTAACTTACAGTGACGGAGAGCTGAATTTTCAGCATCATTACTCCAGTCTTCAGTGTCACATGATCCTTCAGAAATCATCCTAATATGCTGATTTGCTGCTCGAAAACCATTTATTATTATCATTATGTTGAACAAAGCTGAGTAGAATTTTCTCAGGTTACTTTGATGGATAGAAAGTTCAGAAAAACAGCATTTATCTGAAATAGAAATCTTTTGTAACCTTATAAATGTCTTTATCATTACTTTTGATCATTTCAAATCATCCTTGCTAAATAAACGTATTAATTTCCTTGATTTCAAACTTTTTCCTCAGTTCAGTGCCTGTTGGAGGAACTGAAGCACTGAATGACTTAATTTATCATAGGATCAGATACTGTATGCTGGCATACTGGCTCATTTCCAGTCAGAGTGACTGTCTGGCATCTGAAAGTGAGTTTTGATTTGATCAACTTGTAGATCTGTGCTGCTTGAGCCGTTTTAGAAGTTCAGTCCAATTTGGTGAACTGGTTCAACTACTTCACAAAAAAGAACCGGTTCAAAAGAAGAAGATTCGTTCACAAACTGGACATCACTCGGACCATCTGCCTGAGGCTCTGGATTACAGGTAATAATGTTGTAAATAATATTCAGTTTCATGCACAGACTGACCGTTTCGTTTTATAAGACCTCAATGTAGGGCTGCACGATAAATAGAAATGAAATCGAGATCGCGATTCGACAGAAGCTGCGATTGTCATGCGTATCTTTCAGTGAAGCACGGTTCTGTGATCAGCAGTAAATCTCCATCCGAAGGCCAGAGGGCGCTCTCGCGCTGAAACTCCAAATACGCCCCGCAGAAGAAACCCAGAAAATGCCTATCGCTGCAGCTGAATAAACAGAAGATTCAACTGCTTTCATTGATTCAACGTGACTAATAAACACACGACTACGGCAATATACGGTTTATCTGAGTTCTTATTATTATAATTTTCATTAAAATAAAGTATATTTATAATGCAATGCCTTTATCACTGCTTAAATACTATGAAATATGTTGTGTGCCTTATTCTGTGTAAGAAGCCACATCATCTCACAGAAGGATTTATTTCAAACACTCGACTGACTTTATGAAGTGAGTTTGGAGTAAAAATATGTTATTAAATGTGGTATTTTCGCATGCTTTCAGATGGAGCAGCATTTACTTCAGAGCCGTAGTTCACTGAGAAGCTATGCAAACAGCTGTCATTATCGTGAACGATTTCTTTCGATTTCAGGATCGCGCAATAAAATCGTCTGCGATTTTTTTGCGTAACTTGTCAGTGAACTACGGCTCTGTGTAGTAAATGCTGTTCCATCTGAAAGCACGTGATGATGATTTCCTGCTGATTACAGAACCGGCTTTTTTAACAAAATGCACATGACAATCGCATTCGATTAATCGTGCAGCCCTACCTCAATGCATTTTTTTTTCTCAAAAAACGGTAGCTGCTGACTTACATTTTAGGAATCACCAAGGACCACGTTTTCTGCTAAACATCATCTTTTACTCCTCTACTGAAGAAAAAAAACATCACCTACATCTTGGATGGCCTGAGGGTGAGTAAATTAAAAGCAAATGTTCATTTTTGGGTGAACTATCCCTTTAAGCTTTGACCTTCTCACCATCATAGCAATAAGAGCACAGATGTAGCTCTGCTTCATGACAAACTTGAACACTTTCACGAGAGCGCTTGGTGGTCCGCCCTGTTCTTCCTCTTCTTCTTCCTCTTCCTCTTCCACATCTGTCTTCTCCTCTTCCTCCTCCAGCTGTGAGTCCAAGATCTCATTCGTGTTTTCATCCGTCTTCTCTGTGTGGAGCATTAAAATAATAGTAATTTCCATTTGTTCACTTAAGAAAAATCTCAGTGAATGATCAGATATTAGTTAACTAGGAACTAGTTTCAGCCACAGACAGCGGTGAGATTCTAATCAGTTAGTCATGTTTAGAAAGAACCAGGTTATAGTGCAATGAGCGCTTTTGAGGAAGAACTTGTCACTGGATTTGCCCCAGTTTTTGACCATTTTTTTGTGTTTTTTTTGACCAGCCTTGGTATCAAATAAACTAGATATGGAAGAACAGAACAGTTTATTGCACTTTGTTTTTAAACTGGCTTTTATTATCTACTTCTCATCTAAATGTTATTAAACATTTCGATAGAAGCACCGATAGAACCTCTTATTTTAGTATGATTGAGATACTATTATACCTTTTATTAACAGTTTGAATTAGTTTTCATTTCAGTTATCATTTTAATTTTTGTTAAAGTATTAGTAATTTTGTCGTGCATTTCTGATATTTTTATATTTCTGCCATTTTTTTATTAATTTACACTTCTGTTTTAATATTTTTATTTAGTTAACGTTTATGTGAAGTAACAAAAATCACAACATTTCATTTTTATGATAACCCTGGGTAGAATATACAGTTAGAAGTTGAATTGTTTTATTAGGTATTTCAGTTCAAAGATATCTATGGATGTGTGTTTATGGTATCTCACCTTCAAATTCGACAGGCTGATCCACTTTGTACTGAGGAGTTGAGTAAATGTCCAGACTGACCGGTCCATTCTCAATGGGCACAGCGGAGACGTAATCAAACGACGTCCCATTTGAGTTGACCACCGCAATCTTTATAGCAACACACAAAAAAAAAGACATAAGGGACAGGTCATATAATGTGCACAGAAAATAACTAATATCTGTCTAAAAGCAATTAATATACAGCATACAAGATTATAATTGTTTTTGCAGCCAGTTTTAACCATAGACTGTAAAAAAGTGTGTTAACACACACATGTAGTGTCACCAGTGTTGGGGAAAGTTACTTTTAAAAGTAATGCGTTACAATATTGCGTTACTCCCTAAAAAAAGTAACTAATTACGTTACTTAGTTACTTTTTATGGAAAGTAATGCGTTACATTACTTTTGCATTACTTTTGCGTTACTTTTTAGTATATAGTATAGTATTATATTTGTTTTTAATATAAGAAGTTCTATTTATAGCAAATATAAAAGCCCTTTCACACCAAAAAGTGTAATGAATAAACCTCAGGCTGAAGCAAAAGTAAATTCACGTCTGTACAGTAGAACGCAGGAGAAGAAACACTCTTCAGCAATAAAAAAGCTATGACTCACAATTGTTAGTTTCTCTAAAGTCATTTTTGCTTATTAGTATGGTTGAACTGGATCAGCAAAGGTCAGCAGCAAAGACATCGGTTAATAAAATGGGATTAGATACATTTGTGTTATTTAACATTTTTAATTATTGCAGGTTTGCGTCATATTCTGAGTTTGCATTTCACTGTTTTAATTCATTTTGATGAATACTAAATCTGTTTTTGTGAGTGGGATGAATTAATGCACATTCACATTTAGTCTAGAACTACAGTAACATCATGTTCACACAGCGCACACAACGCCTCTGTACTCCCGATTTCTCCCAATATGGGGACAGGAGAGCTGTCAGTCAATAAATGGGAAAACAAAGTAACTGGCATTACTTTTTTGAAAAAGTAACTCAGATATTTTCTTGTAAATTAAAAAAGTAATGTGTTACTTTACTAGTTACTTGAAAAAAGTAATCTGATTACGTAACTCGCATTACTTGTAATGAGTTACCCCAAACACTGAGTGTCACAGTTGAAGTGTGTAAAAATCTTTGCTTGTCAAAATGAGTGAATCTCTCAAAACCAACAATAAAATGTAAAAAAATTTTTTTTTGAGTTGTGACGTTTTCATCAACCACATCTTTTCGCTACAAATTCTCCTTACAGAACGTAAAAATAAATAAATAAATAAAAGATACAATATATTTTTATTACAATAATAAATTAATATGCAATTAATATCAATGTAATGCTATTATTTTTAACAATTGCTATTTAAAAAAAAAGTATAATTTTAATCTAATGAGATTTATGGGATTAATGGGAAATATGAAAAAAGATATATTTTAATTATTACATATTTTAAATAATATATAATTATAGATATAAATTGCATTGTATATTGCAATATACTTAATTTTAATAACAATATATATTATTTATTTAAAAAGAGGAAAATTTAATTGAATGAGATTTACAAAACAACTAGTCATGAAAATTTGGAGGGGTGGGGAGGCTTCTTTTTCTTTTCATTTAACGGTTTAGGAGATTCACCCAGAGAGATCGCGTTTCACCCCAAAGCCACTGAATCATGCCACATCAAGAGCAGCGTACACACAGACACAAGCTGCTAAAAGCTCAAATCAATCACACTATATTTGTCCACAGTTCAAATTTACAGATACAGAGTTACATAAGACTTGGCAAAACCACAGTGATAGCAAACCTCCGAGGTGCTGTACCCGTCCTGAGTGGAAATGAGCTAAAGAGAGAGAGAAAGAAAGAAAGACAGCAGACGGGGCAAGGTGAATGTATTGATGAGCACAGGAGGTCGATAACATTATGCTGTTCTCTAACATCAGTACTGAGCAGAGCAAAGTACAGCGGCACTATTCACAGATAGAGACCAGCACTCAGACCGACGCGAGCTGAAAAACCTTTAATACTGATGCTAAAGTTTAAGATAACATGGACACTCTTGATGCTGTTTTTAAGACAAGCCGCTACAGCCAAAAAAAAAATATATATATATAATTATGCACTAATCAATTTTGTGATATTTGGCTTTTCATACCGTGTTGTTACAGACTAGTGGAATGAAAATACCCACAATACACTTTTAAGTGTTTATATTATTGCACTTTATCTATTTGCGTTTGTTGATTTTAATTTCAATACATATCTTTAACCCTTGTGCGATCTTATGGACATTTGTGTCCTTTTCTGTTTTTTTTTTTTATCATTTTGCCTGTGTTAATGCCAACTGCATAAATTTTGGCACAGGCGTGTATTTTTATTGGAATTTTAATATTTCACCCTCCTTTAATAAATCTATTTTACAATAGGTACAAAAATTAGTTCCTCTCAGGACTTTAAGGACAAAAATGTCCTCATTGAAACCCATTAAATCTGCAATTTGTATTCCCAGGTCCATTTAACTATAAAATGATGCAGTCTTTGTTAATAAGCTTTCATTGTGTTGTCAAAATGATACTTTTTTTTTATTTTACTAGATGGTGCCATTTTTTCAGATTTGGCCTATAAAGCAAATACTCACAATTTTCATGTTTTCTGCTTTTGCTGTATTATAGAGCCAGTTGGATAAATTATGCAGCTATAATTGTGTGGGTGTGTTGGTATGGATGTCAGAGTGTCGTTTGTATGTGTGTCCTAAAAAAAAGTGTGTGTGTTTGTGTGTGCGCACCTGTAATGTTTGAGAGAGAGAAATTATACTGTACTGCGAATCACAAATCCCACCGCTTTGTATGCCAGCGGAGCTTTGCTGGAATCTAATGGGAAACGTTTGGTTCTTACGGTGGCCGAGAAGTGCAAAGCAAATCACAATTCTGAAAACAAAATAACAAATTACAAACGCAAATGCAAGTCTAAAAAACAAAATAACAATTCAGAAAGCACAACAACAATTCAGAAAACATTATAACAAGTCAGAAAACACAACGACAATTCAGACAAACCGGAAGAGGTAGGTATAGTTTGAGACAGCGCCACTGGTTTGGGATTACTCACCGCTGACTGGACGAGTCATCTGTCAATCAAACAATACGGAGTATATATTTACATATAGTTAAAAGTGGCTGTAAAATATCAGCTCCAGTGGCGCAGATGAATATATGCTAGTCAATGACATTTTGACGCAATCGACCCAGATTCGATCCCAACTTTTGCCGAACTTTTTTTTTCTCCCTTTTCAAATCTCGTATCACATCGTAAAGGCATTTATTTAAAAAAATAAATTAAGGAAATGATCAAAAAGTTGAAAATAAAGTATCGGGTAGGGTTAGGGTAGGGGTAGGGAGGGCTTTATTGTACCAATAAGGTGGTATCCATTTAATAATTCAAATTATAATTTACACTCAATATGTTATTATTGAATACTGTTTTATAATGTACTTCAATACTGAAGTGCAGATAATTGCCACTATTTGCAACAAGTAGTATACTTGATAGTAGAAATCCTGCTATTTTAACAGTGTAAATAGGTATTTGCACTTAGTGTAAATAGCATATTGCTAAAAATCCTGCTATTTTCACTTAGTGTAAATAGAATCCATTGCTAATACGAGATTTGAAAAGGGAGAAAAAAAAAGTTTGGCAAAAGGTGGGATCGAACCCGGGTCGATTGCGTCAAAATGTCATTGACTAGCGCATATCCATCTGCACCACTGGAGCTGATGTTTTACAGCCACTTTTATCTAAATGTAAATATACACCCCGTATTTTTTATTCCATAGTAAGGGCAATTCATACAATACATTTAAACTGAGCTACTTTAATACCATCTCCGAACTTTCTACCACGACTCGTCCAGTCAGCGGTGAGTAATCCCAAACCAATGGCGCGGTCTCAAACTATACCTACCTTTTCCGGTTTGTCTGATTTGTCGTTGTGTTTTCTGACTTGTTAATTTGTTTTCGGATTTGTCGTTGTGTTTTCTGACATGTTATTTTGTTTTCAAATTTGTCATTGTGTTTTCTGACTTGTTGTAATATTTTTTTAATTGTTGTTGTGCTTTCTGAATTGTTATTTTGTTTTTAGACTTGCATTTGCGTTTGTAATTTGTTATTTTGTTTTCAGAATTGTGATTTGCTTTGCACTTTACGGCCACCGTAGGTTCTACACCCAAACAAAATCTTACTAAAAGCTCATATTTTGAGTTATCAACCTCAAATTTGGAACACAACTTGTTTAGATTTATGGCTTTGATTTTCTAGCCATTTTTGTGTTCAACATGTTTTATAAAATATATATTTTATATAAAAAATTGCTCATAAATCATTTTCATAAGCTTAAAGTTGTAATTGTTTTTACCAATAATCCGTCAAGGGTCTTCTTTAAAATGAGACCAAGCTTAAGTCTGTACTCCCAAGCTTCAAATGTTTATGACCGTTTTTGGACATGGACATCTTTGCCCTCTATGAACCTATGTGTAACTTTTTTAATTGACACACAAGGGTTAAAGGCCATGTTTTCTCAAAATGAGTTTTATCTCCACTTCAGCAACACTTACATGCACTAAAATGTACAGTTATATTCCTATCTATATTCTAAATATTTTTATTGATGGGTTTGTTCATATATCATTCGTACTGATTTATATAGCATTTTATTCTTAAAAACATGGTTGAAAATGTGTATATTTAAAGGCTCTAAATTTTTTTCTCCACTTCAGCAGCACTTGCATACTCCAAACTTAACAGTTTTATTCCTCTCTATATTCTGAATATTTTTACTGAGGGGTTTGTTAATATATCATTTATATAACATTTTATTTCTAAAAGCATGGTGAAAATGCATATGTTTAAAGGCTGTGAGTTTTTATCTCCATTTCAGCTGCACCTACATACAGCAAACTTAACAGTTTTATTCCTATTGATATTCTGAAGGTTTTTACTGAGGGATTTGTTCATATATCATTCACATTGATTTATATAACATTTTATTCCTAAAAACATGTTGAATTAGTTTTTTTTCTGGCTGTTGACCATATGTTTTGATTTATGGAATGATAAAAAGAGATATCCAAAATCACTTCTATAAAAACATTTAACTCTAATACGTCAACAAAATGAAACAAGAATTTTGAATCTGGCTTTATCCAATGTTCAGATTTATTTTCTAGAAACATGTATTTTTATCACTCAATAAATCCAAAAATGCTGTCAACAGCCAGAAAAAAACATTTTCAGCATGTTTTAGAATAAAACATTATATAAATCAGTGCGAACGATATATAAACAAATTCCTCAAAATATAGATAGGAATACAACTGTAAATTTTAGTGCATGTAAGTGCTGCTTAAGTGGAGATAAAACTTCAATAAAAATGGCCTTTGAAAATATGTATCGTAATTCAAATCTAGACACAAATAGATATAAAGTGCAATAAAATAAACACTTAAAAGTGTATTTTGGATGTTTTTGTTTCACTAGGCTATGGCCATGTTAAATTCGGACTTATATTGCGACCTCTAAAATTAAATATTTGAATTAAGATAGAGTTAACCTTGTGAGACATTTCCTTAATTTAAGCTTTAAAAATGCTCTTTGTTTCCTCACATTTCTTTCCTCAGTTTTCTGATGTGCTTTCCACCAAAGCAGCCGCTTCCCGATCGACGTGTGAACGAAGCTGTTTCCCGTGGCCTCATTTCCCTCGTTTATCTCCTCTTTCTCACTCTCCTGCTGGAGAAAGATCAATAAACACAGAAACATATTCAGTGAGCAGCATGAATGGAATTAAAACATGTATCATGGAGCAGCTTACGAATGAAAACGCAGAAGATGATAAACACACTTAATGGAGTCACGAGATGAAAACAACAACACTGAACTAATCATTTCATCGGATGAAAGCATAACGGCGTTTATGATTCATCATCGATCTCTCTGTGAAGTCACGCAACCAGTTATTCTCATCACTTAGATTTACGGCGACAAGAAAATCATGAAATCATGCTGTGATCAAACCTAGAGGCATGTGAATCAATAAGCTCATGCATGTGAGGTTTTGAAGGAGCGAGTGTATTGACCACTCTATAAAGTCACGACAGCATGTGGACAGATGAGAAAAAGGTGACAGAGATCAAACCAACATTGTACTTTATGTACCTATCATACACATCTTCATATCAGTGTTATTTTGGTACGATTCAAATACTATTATATAGCCATGATTTTTTTGTTAATATTTTTGAATTACATTTTATTTTGATATTTTGTTTTCACTTAAATTTTTTGTATAAGTTTCTGAGTTTTTCTTGTGTGTTATTGTCATTATTTATTCGTTTTTTTATAAGGTTTTTTTTTTCATTTTTCATTTTATTATTTTATTTATATAAAGGTAACATTTATTTTATTTAAATTAACAAAAATGATTTTAGATTTCCAAAATTTCAATGTTTCCAAATGTTTTCTTGAAACGAATTGTTAATTGATCAATAAATCAATATACAGGTTTGTCTCTCTGTCCTCAATATTTTGTTTGCCTTTTTTAAAATCTCTTAATATGTTCAAATCAATTTCTTTGTATTAAAGTGCATGAAGAATGCATTAAATTGAGCTTGACATCAAAGATACAAAAAAGATTTTGTGTAAAACACAATAACATACTTTATTTCTTTTCAAAATAAATTTATGTTTAAACCATTTTTTTCGTCACTGGAATTTTTATGCTTAAAAACATAAAAAGCCTCTATGCCAATGACAAAAATAATTTAAAGTATAATATTTAAAGGATATTTGGATATGTTTAACTAAAAAATATCATTAAAAATGTGTACATTCAAATAATAAATACACTTTAAAATATTAGTACTTTCTTCACTTCGTGACATTAGGCTCACCATGATCATGGGATCTTGCAGCCACAGACGGATCAAGGTGGCCAGTGTGTAGTACAGGACCAAGAGCATGATGGGATTGACAAAATGGTGCCAGTTCAGACCACTGTTGACAGCAAGCTTCCAGGTTGAGGAACAGTCGGTTCGAACGATGGAGGAGATGCCAAACAAACTGTGGAGAAAAAGTAAACCGGGTCATTTTGCTTTAATGATATCATTTTTATCCTGCTTCTTACTCTAGCTGTGACTGGGACAGAAATGATCACATGACCACAGCCCATGTTGAGGGAAAAACAGGAAGTGATGCGGAAAGCACTGGCTGTCAACACTGCTACTCAACAGTCATGCAGATCAAGGCGACGAGTCTTTCATCAACTACAATTAGGCCACAGACTTTTCCAACCAGATCACCATTAACTACACAACAACGGCTGTTCCTACTGTTCACGCCAAAACTGCTTTCACAAAGAAAAACTGATAACGACCAGCACAAAAGAGTGGGTTTATGGTCTACTTCTATCTATGAATTCAAGAGAAGGAAGTAAACAAATTGATACAATGTAAAAAAACAAAAAACATTATCAGTATTTAAATATTTTTGTATCAGGATAAGACACATTAAATCAAGAATGTATGAATGAATGAATGAATGATGCATTTATTTGGGAAAGAAAAAGACTTAAGAACCAAATTAAGTGAGTTTTAGCTTAAAAAAAGAAAAAATATCTGCCAGTGGGGTCAGAAAAATCTACTTAATTTAAAGGGAAAACAAGATTATTTTTCTTACCCCATTGTCAGATATTTTTTCTTATTTCAGACAAGTCCATTAATTTTGATAAACCTATAAAAAAAAAGCCTTAATATCTTTTAATATCTGCTTCTCAAATTTAAAAATGTAGATAACTGTACTGGAAAACAAGACAAAGATACTGAGGAAGAACAGCACTTTTTGCAGTGTATATGTAAGTGTTAACAGGGTGTTTGCGTTTAATGAGTTTATCTGACCACAATGCACTTCTAACTTGAGTTTCAGTCGACTTAATTAACCTTGAGATCACAACCGCAAACACAATGAAATGCAAACCTTAAAAGCAGCTTTAAACATTGAATTGATTTGAAATCACCAAGAGAAATACATTAGAAACACACCAGACCTTCTCTCTGCTGTAAAAAAGTCAGTAAATTATGATTAATAATGATGTAATATAATAAGTAGTGCTGTCAAATGATTAATCACATCCAAAATAAAAGTTTTTGTTTACATAATATATGTGTGTACTTTTACTTGTACTATTATGTATATATAAATACACACACATGCATGTATATATTTAAGAAACATATGTGATGTTTATATATTAAATCTATTTATATATTATATAATTTATATGAATATAAATATATACATGTAAATACATGTAAATATTTTCAAAATATATGCTGTATGTGTGTGTCTTTATATATATATATATATATATATATATATATATATATATGTATAATAAACATACACAGTACACACACATATATTATGTAAACAGAAACGTCTATTTTGGATGCGATTGATCGCGATTAAGGGTTTGACAGCACTAATAATAAGTAAATAATGATTTTTGGGCGAATTATTCCTCTCATATTAATAAAACCATCTTGAGTGTGTATACTAAAAAAAAAAGAGTGTAGAAAACTTTTCACTCAGGAATTACAAGTAAATTATACAAAGAAACAACAAGTAACACAATTAAACATGAAATATGGAAAGACTGAAATAGTATTTTCTTCTAAAATAAACTCCAATAATCTGTTATGACTTTTCAAAGGACCTGAAGATAAAACAGCATAACATTTACAGACAAAAGAACAGGCCACAATAAATTTCAAACAAGGCTGCTCTACTAAACATAGACCTAATGGCCTCTCACAGCCGAAGCAAATGCAGTCGGTGGAATCGATGCCCATGAAGAGCATCAAGGGCATGAGAGACGGAGCAGGAACAGGTGCCGAATCAGTCCATCAGCACTTGCAGATCATACACAGCCCAAGCCTGAGCAGATCTGAGAATACGGAAAATATGGAAATATGAGGTGAAGGACAACTAGTGCTGAAATACACAGCACCGGTCTGTTTGTTGTAGCCATTCAAGGCATCACAGGCTTGAGCCCAACGCAAAAAAAAAAACTACTCTAAAAGGCAGCATAATTATACAGCATGGCCAAATTAGCCAGGATAGCATCTAATGCATTGTGACGGGTTTAGTGAAAATGTATATATACATTTTAGGCTTTTCCATTGTTAATTCAAATTTGAAAAAGCAAGAGATTTTCACTTTTAACTCAATTTTTATCATACTTAATCTACATTTTAATAAAAAGTTACTATTTTACCCAATATTTGTTTGTGCTATGAATTGCTATGCTTATTAGGCAATGGCATGGTATGTTTAGCAATATCTGAGCTACAATTATTAACAAAATAACATGGCATTACCTTAATGGTAGAGTTGTAACGGTATGAGTATTTTACGATCTCAGAACCATCGCAGAAAAGATCAAAATTTCATGGTACACAATATCACACAACATGATTTGAAATGTATTAGTTTGTAAATATTTCAGGTACATGTAATTTTTTCTCAAGGAAAAAGCATCTCAGTGGAAAAAAATGGGGGGAAAATTGACTAATACTTTAAAGGGGTCATATGATGCGATTTCAAGTTTTCCTTTCTCTTTGGAGTGTTACAAGCTGATTGTGCATAGATAAGATCCCTGAAGTTGCAAAGACTAAAGTCTCAAAACCAAAGAGATATTCTTTATCAAAGTTAAGACTCTGCCACGCCCCCCTAAAACGGCTCGTTCTAACACGCCCCCACATATCTACCTCACTATGTGGAAATATTAGCATAATGCCGCCCAAATGTTCACGCAAAGAAAGAAGGCGTGGTTTCAGTAACCGCAGTGTTGAAGCAGCATGTCAGGGAGACGCTGTGTGTTTCAGTGCGAAAGCAAAAGCACTTTATTTGGCCTTCCGAAAGTAGATGCATTTAGGAATCTTTAAGATTACTTACAACAGAACAGCAATGCATTTTATAGACGACCGTTTCGTGAACCTAGGAGAGGAGGTAATTCTGACTTTGCTATGACAATCTAGCGCTTCTGAATCAGCTACTGTTTTGTTATTAGCATAAGTATTTGCTATTGACTGTTCAAATGCAGAGTTTTGCGCATCGTGTGTGTGTGTGCGCGCGAGCGAGCGAG
>NW_015506545.1:478228-483589 GCF_001515645.1 Sinocyclocheilus grahami
CAGTGAAAAGGAATAAACCTCCACAAATTTGTGACGCGTTTTCTAAAAGTTTAAACTGTTTTGACTTTACATGGCTACATCTCTTGTGTGAGACGCGAGTGCAGCAGTCATATTTGTGTATATATATAATATGCGTTCTGTGTGAATGGCTTGGTTTCGGTTTTAACCTAATCAAGATCTTCTCCGCATTTAGCTTCTATATTTCTCTAATATTTTGAATGAATAACGCAGCAACTGCGCGTCTCGTGGACTAGACCAGTGGTTCCCAACCCTGGTCCTGGAGGCACCCCAACACTGCACGTTTTGCATGTCTCCTTAATCAAACACACCTGATTCAGGTCATCAGCTGATTAGTAGAGACTCCAAGACCTGAAATTGGTGCGTCAGAGAAAGGAGACATGCAAAATGTGCAGTGATGGGGTGCCTCCAGGACCAGGGTTGGGAACCACTGGGCTAGACTAACAAAACATTCAAATGCAACAACGTCACTTACATCATTATCACCGCATCTCGCGCGCCACTGATGACGCTCCCTGACGCACTCCTAACATTTAAATGCAAATGTTTATTTTAAAATTAGACTAATATTCATTCTTTATTCACAATCTCCTCATCACAGGCAGGCACAGCACTCATTTCAGCATGTGTTCGTGTTTGTGTGTGCGGTCTGCGTCACTCATAGCACGTGCCTATATCATGCGCTATATCGAACATTTTTTTTATCGTTATCGAAGAAGGTGTACCGTCGATAAATATCGATACTGTTTTATCACCCAGGCCTAGCATTTTACCACACAAGCAGGTTACCATACAAACTCCAAAATCGACCTGTCCAGTGGAAAGTCCAACGAACAGCGCCAAAGAAAATATGGATGAAACAGGTTGACGAGGATTTGAGAAAACAATGTCTCAACCTCGATGAGGCCAGGTCCATGGCCATGAAACCCCATGGATGGAAACGTCTTGTACATGAAATCCGGCAACCATTAGCACCCACAGCAGCGTATGGTTTGAGGAAACGATCCAAACCAAGCGCCAGCTAGAGATCAAAGAAGAAGACAACAGGGGTGCTATTGATCTAGTGCGTCATTGTTGCCGCTGTGGTCGCGCTTTGCGTTTGAAGTGTTGAAAAGATGGCACGAGATAAAGCTGTTTTTGATGTAACTTTTCAAACATGAATATAAGATAAGATATATGCTGCATTCACGCCATGTCGTAATTAATGTAATTTCGAGATGACAACACGTGACGTTCAACTTGGAGCTGTTCACACCCTTAGACTCTGAAATATCGCACTATCAATGTCTAAACACAGCGCCTAATGAATCTGAGGTGCTCAGGTGGTACAAGCTGTAGCTCTCAGAAAACTCCTAGTTCATAAGTTGTAATTACGACTTCTACGAGGACATGACATTTTAAAAAAAAAGTTGGTATCTCGTAATCACGGTAATTACGATATGGCGTGAACGCACCTTAAGTCATTTAATGAACTGGAACAGCCAACTGATAGCAGTTTTCTTCTTGCAGATTCCTATTGGCTGCTCTTGTCACATCCTAAACCCTTTACTGAATGTTTTTGAAAGTTTTATGATTGTAAAAAACTGACTTGATATTGAATGGGGAAAAAAAATTATATGAACTGTTTTTGTCCTATATATAAAACAGGTATTAGAATGCATTTTTATTATTAAAATGAAAAACCTTCAATAGGTTGACTGACCCAGCACAATGTCAAAAAGCAACCCAGCAAATGGGTTACTGTATAAAACCCAACAAGCTGGGTTAAAATAACCCAGCATGTGTTCTGTCCAATATTTACCCAGCACTGGGTTGCCAAATAACCCAGAAATGGTTGTTTTAACCCAGCATTTTTGTATACACTCTACAAAATGCTGGGTTAAATACAACCCAAAGCTGGGTAAAATATGGATAAAACCAACGATTGGGTTGTTTTGACCCAGCGGTTGGGTTACTGCCCAGAAGGTTGGGTTAAACATTTAACCCAACTGTTGGTTGAAAACAACCCAATCGCTGGTCCATATTTTACCCAACGCCGAGTTGTATTTAACCCAGCATTTTTAGAGTGTAAAGGGGTTTTGGATTTCTCTTTTTATCACTAAATAAATCAGAAAATACTGTCAACAGGCAGAAATAAAATTCACCATGTTTTAGGAATAAAATCAGTGCAAATGATATATAAACAAACCCCTCAGAAAAAACCCTTCAAATTATGAGTGCTGCTGAAGCGGAGATAAAAACTTCACTTGAATATATGTATTAAAACTAAAATCTACAGACCCAAATAGATAAAGTGCAATAAAATAAACACTTAAAAGTTTATTTTGAATGTTTTTGTTCCACTAGTCTATGACCTCATTACATGCAAATTCGGACTTATATTGTGGTCTCTAAACTTTACTGGATTAAGATAAAGTTTAGCATTGTGAGACATTTTCTTCATTTAAGCTTTAAAAATGCTCTTTGTTCCCCCACATTTCTTTCCTCAGTTTTCTGATGCGCTTTCCACCAGAGCAGCCGCTTCCCGATCGACGTGTGAACGAAGCGGTTTCCAGCGGTCTCATTTTCCCCGTTAATGTCCTCTTCCTCACTCTCCTGCCGGAGAAAAATCAATAAACACACAAACATATTCAGTGAGTAGCGTGAATGAAATTAAAACATGTATCGTGGAGCAGCTTACGAATGAAAACTCTGAAGATGATAAACACGCTTAATGGAGTCATGAGATGAAAACAACAACAATGAACTAATCATTTCATCGGATGAAGGCGTAACAGCGTTTATGATTCATCATCGATCTCTCTGTGAAGTCACGTCACCGGTTATTCTCATCACTTAGATTAACGCCAACAACAAAATCGTGAAATCATGCTGTGATCAAACCTAGAGGCATGTGAATCAATAAGCTCATACATGTGAGTTATTGACCGCTCTATAAAGCTGTGAAGCGCATGACAGCATGTGGACAGATGGGGAAAGGTGACAGAGATCAGACCAACATTGTACATTGCTATGTGCCTATCATATACATCTTCATATCAGTGTTATTTAAGTATCATTCATATACTATTATATATCCATGATTTCTTTGTTAATATTAATATTTAGTTTTCACTTTAATTTAAGTGTAAGTTTTTAGAAATTTTCTTGTGAGTTATTGTCCTTTTTAGTTTTTTAAAAGTCTACATAGTTTATACATTTTTATTTTAAAAACGGTTTATTTAACAAACTGTAAAAAACATTTTTCATATTTTATTTTATTTACATTTTATATAAAGTTAACATTTATTTTTATCTAAAGTAACAAAAATCATTTTAGTTTTAGTTTAATAATAGTTTAAGTAAAGCATATTATAGACACAGTTGACTAATATTAATTAAGGAATATTAACATTTATTTATTAAGAAATATTGCATTTTTCTTTATTTTAATCAAAATTGATCTTGCTTTAACTAAAAATGCTTTTTTTAGACTAAATGTTAATTGGTCAATAAATCATTATATATGTTTGTCCCTCTGTCCTCAATATTTTGTTTGCCTTTTGTAAAAATCCCTAAATTAATTTCTTTGTGTTAAAATGCATGAAAAATGCATTAAATTGAGACAAGCTTGACATCAATGATAAAAAAACTGTGTTTTTGTGTAAAATACAGAAAAATAACTTGTTTTCAAAGTAAATTTATTTTTAAACCATTTTTTCTCCACTTTAATTTTTTGTATCCATTCATCAAATTTAGTGAAGTTTATGCTTAAAAACAAGAAAAATCTTTTTGCCATTGGAATTAATTTAAAATATATTGCTTAGTGGATATTAGGATATTTTCAACTGGAAAATCTCATTAAAATAATATTTTTTTGGCAGCGTGTACATTCAAATAATACTTAAAATACACCATAAAATATACTTTTTCCACTTCAAGTGGCATTAGGCTCACCATGATCATGGGATCTTGCAGCCACAGACGGATCAAGGTGGCCAGTGTGTAGTACAGGACCAAGAGCATGATGGGATTGACAAAATGGTGCCAGTTCAGACCACTGTTGACAGCAAGCTTCCAGGTTGAGGAACAGTCGGTTCGAACGATGGAGGAGATGCCAAACAAACTGTGGAGAAAAAGTAAACCGGGTCATTTTGCTTTAATGATATCATTTTTATCCTGCTTCTTACTCTAGCTGTGACTGGGACAGAAATGATCACATGACCACAGCCCATGTTGAGGGAAAAACAGGAAGTGATGCGGAAAGCACTGGCTGTCAACACTGCTACTCAACAGTCATGCAGATCAAGGCGACGAGTCTTTCATCAACTACAATTAGGCCACAGACTTTTCCAACCAGATCACCATTAACTACACAACAACGGCTGTTCCTACTGTTCACGCCAAAACTGCTTTCACAAAGAAAAACTGATAACGACCAGCACAAAAGAGTGGGTTTATGGTCTACTTCTATCTATGAATTCAAGAGAAGGAAGTAAACAAATTGATACAATGTAAAAAAACAAAAAACATTATCAGTATTTAAATATTTTTGTATCAGGATAAGACACATTAAATCAAGAATGTATGAATGAATGAATGAATGATGCATTTATTTGGGAAAGAAAAAGACTTAAGAACCAAATTAAGTGAGTTTTAGCTTAAAAAAAGAAAAAATATCTGCCAGTGGGGTCAGAAAAATCTACTTAATTTAAAGGGAAAACAAGATTATTTTTCTTACCCCATTGTCAGATATTTTTTCTTATTTCAGACAAGTCCATTAATTTTGATAAACCTATAAAAAAAAAGCCTTAATATCTTTTAATATCTGCTTCTCAAATTTAAAAATGTAGATAACTGTACTGGAAAACAAGACAAAGATACTGAGGAAGAACAGCACTTTTTGCAGTGTATATGTAAGTGTTAACAGGGTGTTTGCGTTTAATGAGTTTATCTGACCACAATGCACTTCTAACTTGAGTTTCAGTCGACTTAATTAACCTTGAGATCACAACCGCAAACACAATGAAGTGCAAACCTTAAAAGCAGCTTTAAACATTGAATTGATTTGAAATCACCAAGAGAAATACATTAGAAACACACCAGACCTTCTCTCTGCTGTAAAAAAGTCAGTAAATTATGATTAATAATGATGTAATATAATAAGTAGTGCTGTCAAATGATTAATCACATCCAAAATAAAAGTTTTTGTTTACATAATATATGTGTGTACTTTTACTTGTACTATTATGTATATATAAATACACACACATGCATGTATATATTTAAGAAACATATGTGATGTTTATATATTAAATCTATTTATATATTATATAATTTATATGAATATAAATATATACATGT
>NW_015506545.1:483599-484699 GCF_001515645.1 Sinocyclocheilus grahami
ATATATATATGTATAATAAACATACACAGTACACACACATATATTATGTAAACAGAAACGTCTATTTTGGATGCGATTGATCGCGATTAAGGGTTTGACAGCACTAATAATAAGTAAATAATGATTTTTGGGCGAATTATTCCTCTCATATTAATAAAACCATCTTGAGTGTGTATACTAAAAAAAAAAGAGTGTAGAAAACTTTTCACTCAGGAATTACAAGTAAATTATACAAAGAAACAACAAGTAACACAATTAAACATGAAATATGGAAAGACTGAAATAGTATTTTCTTCTAAAATAAACTCCAATAATCTGTTATGACTTTTCAAAGGACCTGAAGATAAAACAGCATAACATTTACAGACAAAAGAACAGGCCACAATAAATTTCAAACAAGGCTGCTCTACTAAACATAGACCTAATGGCCTCTCACAGCCGAAGCAAATGCAGTCGGTGGAATCGATGCCCATGAAGAGCATCAAGGGCATGAGAGACGGAGCAGGAACAGGTGTCGAATCAGTCCATCAGCACCTGCAGATCATACACAGCCTAAGCCTGAGCAGATCTGAGAATACAGCTGGAAATATGAGGTGAAGGACAACTAGTGCTGAAATACACAGCACCGGTCTGTTTGTTGTAGCCATTCAAGGCATCACAGGCTTGAGCCCAACGCAAAAAAAAAAACTACTCTAAAAGGCAGCATAATTATACAGCATGGCCAAATTAGCCAGGATAGCATCTAATGCATTGTGACGGGTTTAGTGAAAATGTATATATACATTTTAGGCTTTTCCATTGTTAATTCAAATTTGAAAAAGCAAGAGATTTTCACTTTTAACTCAATTTTTATCATACTTAATCTACATTTTAATAAAAAGTTACTATTTTACCCAATATTTGTTTGTGCTATGAATTGCTATGCTTATTAGGCAATGGCATGGTATGTTTAGCAATATCTGAGCTACAATTATTAACAAAATAACATGGCATTACCTTAATGGTAGAGTTGTAACGGTATGAGTATTTTACGATCTCAGAACCATCGCAGAAAAGATCAAAATTTCATGGTACACAATATCACACAACATGATTTGAAA
>NW_015506546.1:0-1158 GCF_001515645.1 Sinocyclocheilus grahami
AGACCTAAGTGGATCCCATGTGTGTAAAGTCCACGGTATAGCCTCTGAGCCCGTGATTCCCCTGCAGACTTCTGCCATTTCCAAGAGGGTTATAATCACCTTTAATCTTACATATGCACCAGTGCTTCAGTGCTTCTGAAACCTCCTTCAGGAAGGATGGGGCTTCCGCAACGTTCCTGTTCCAAGTGGTACGGGTACGTTTTCCCAGTGTTATCCAATCTCACTAAGTGGGTAGTGCTACGACAACAGTGACTGGTCTTCTTGTTGCTAGCCCCGGCCTACACCAAAAAGGGGTGCAGGAGGCTCACACAGGACACTGGGAAGGGGCAGCATCCATGGCGCTTTGGTAGGGATCCCAATTCGTCGGTCACTGTCGAGAGTGTTGAGAGTGAACGACTGAAAGGTAATGTTTCAGTTACATATGTAACCCTCGTTCTCTGAAGGAGGGAACAGAGACTTCACGTCCCGTCGCCACAGATGCTGTACCACCGCTGAGTGGCCAGATCACCGGCTCGGCTCCTCAGCGCAAACCTGGTATGCGTTGCACTGGCTGCCTTTTTATGCTGTGATCAGCGGCAGCTGGATGCAATCATCGCATGCCAATGTGCATTGGCTCATTTAGTTTACACTCGAAGTGGATTGGTCTCTCTAAGCAAGATCCCAATTCGTCGGTCACCGACGTGACGTCTGCGATCCCTCCTTCAGGGAACGAGGGTTACATACATAAACGAGACGTTCCTCTTAACAATTCCAGTTCCTTAATGCTATCATTGATTTGTTGTACGTTCGAGGATGAATGGATACTCCGTCTGCAGTGCGTGTGCATTGTGTTTTTTTTACGCACCCATGTTAACGGATTAGAGCTTTCACACTGCACGCGGTTGCGGTCCGTCAGTGCGTTCCAGGTGCGGTGCGTCTGCAGCAGTGCAGCGATCGTTTACGCACCGAGTCTATTTTTGCTGTGCTGCACGCGCTGAATTACAGTGACAGCGCTTTGTTCGCGGTAAAAATTAACATGGATTGAGACTGAAATGTAGTCATTTCACAATAAATAGATATAATTAAAGTCTACTGTGTTTCACGGACTTTTTGGCTAGGTTTAAAACAAATAACAGTGCACTTTTAGATATACAAAGCAACATATGCACTTGTGTCTTG
>NW_015506546.1:4464-8466 GCF_001515645.1 Sinocyclocheilus grahami
CAAAGCAAAGCTTCACTGTTATTCACCCGAACTAAATATTCCCTCACAGTTTAGCAATAATGACTTTATGAATTTGTCCACTGATAAAATACAGCAGATAGCATCAGAAATACAATAACAAATGTAGAATCTACAGCGTCTTGCAATTCAGCTTCATTCATCGCACCCAAAGAGAAATTGTGCAGCTGTGCACGTGCTCACAGCGGTTTCTCATTTTGTTTCTCCCCATTTCTACTTCCCGCTTTTTCTCTTTCATTGCCAATGTGTTTTGTAATTTTGACTTTATGCTTTTTTCCCCAGTTGTCCCGGTTTGTCCCGAGATTGCCAAAGGTGAAAAACCCTAGTGGTTTTGTCCTTGGCAATGTAAATAAGCAGGTGTTTGGTAACAAATAATCATATTTTTTTTTCTATGAGGCGTAATTCCCAAGCAGTGAAAAAATTATGAGGCAGTATTGCACAGCACCATTTAGGGAAATGGAAACATATATAATAATGTTTTGAACAATGCCCTAAGAAGTAGGCACTACTGAGCACCCTGGCCCTGGCCCATACCTCCAATTCAAGCCTGTCAGCAAAAATAAATAAATAAATGCATAAAAAAAACTAACACTACCTTTTCTAATCTTTTTGTATTATATCTATTTGTTTTCTTTTTATTTATCTTTACAAGACAAAAGTTCACAAACGGCCTCCATAACCGAGTCCGGGGTGCTATGCAACAGTTTGTGTTGTGCGAGAGTCAATGAAATGGAAAGGGTGACCTCTGGTGGTGAATAAACGGAAGTTTATTCAGGAACTTACCAATCGATTCTCATGGAAGTACGTTGATTCATCAAGCAATTCTACTGATTAAATTACCAGAAGCAATAAACTAAAGGAACTAGTAACAGCACCATTTCTTTTTTAAAATCCAGACAAATTTGTGCTTGTGCGGATGTGGTGAGTATAAACCCTTTCTTGGTTTGGGTAATTTTTTGGGTGTCAGGTGTCATCTTGTGCCACCCTTGGCCACGACAACTGATGGGCATGAGAACTCGGAAACGACAGTAATGATTGATCATGAAAACGATGATTGCATAACTGCTATATAAGTGAAACCATGGTTTCGAAAGCATTTTAGCACATTGTTACTGGAAGAGTGCATCCACAATGGGAGCCCTTTTGTGCAGACGTACTTTATAACATTATGTTTATTTTTGTACACTCTATGCATCTAATTAAAGTGGCAGTTATGGCCCTTTGGTGTGGTCGCACACCCGGCATCGACGAGATATCAGCGGAAATGCTCAAGTATGGTGGCCAAGCCCTAATTGACAAGATGACCACCTTAATGAACCGGCAAGGTTTTGTGCACGGTTCTCTTTCGACACCTCTGTCAAGTGATGACGCACTATTGTGAGAGGAGCAGGCTGGAATTTTATCAAGCAACGCACCAGTAGTTCCAATGGAAGCTATCAATTAATTAGCATTCATCGAGAAACACTGTGGAAAACAGTGCAAAGCTACGGTTTCCCAGCAAAGTTTGTCGACATTTTAAGGAACATCTACTATGAAACCAGTTGCTGTGTTCGCATGGACAGAGGCAATTCTGACTACTTCTGGATTAATACTGGTGTCCACCAGGGATGCATAATCTCGCCGTTCCTCTTCATCCTCTCCGTAGATTTCATCATGCGACATGTCACTGAACCAGGCTACTATGGCTTGCTTGGGGGAGATGGTAGACGAATTGTGGATTTGGATTTTGTCGACGATATTGTCCTCCTTGCAGCTATAAAACGCAATATGTTAATGGCACAATATGTAATTTTCGCCACTAGAGGGCGCGTATTCAAAACAAACAAAGAGACAAAGGCGTAGTTTGATGATGCCGTGACTGAGTGTGGAATCATGGGAGTTGTTGTCTTCATCCCCACAGCCGACGCAATCCGACGGGACTCAGGCAGAAATCATGTTCATGGATGAGCTAATGATTTATTAACGTAGTAGAATGAAGCAGGGGGAGGCCGAAAGCCATCGAAGCGAAACGAGGCCGCTGAACGAGCGTGACACATGGCTCGAAAGCAGCGGAGCTTTTATTATGCCACAGTCGACCGCTTCTGCTCCTTCCGGTCATGCGTATGCAGCAATGTTTTATCACACTAGATACGTTTGAAAGTTCTGTTATAATACTACTCTGTGCGGTCGTCACCGGTCTAATAAAACCCAACGTAGTAGAATGAAGCAGGGTGAGGCCGAAAGCCATCGAAGCGAAACGAGGCCGCTGAACGAGCGTGACACATGGCTCGAAAGCAGCGGAGCTTTTATTATGCCACAGTCGACCGCTTCTGCTCCTTCCGGTCATGCGTATGTGGGGTAAAGCAGCAATGTTTTATCACACTAGATACGTTTGAAAGTTCTGTTATAATACTACTCTGTGCGGTCGTCACCGGTCTAATAAAACCCATAATTATAATGCTACTCTGTGCGGTCGTCACCGGTCTAATAAAACCCATAAAACATATTAAAGCGTCTTTGGTGTTTCCGGAACCGGAAATCGAGAGTTTAATAACGTCACTGGCAGGCGACACAATGACACTATGGACACGGTCCGTGTCACTAGTTAAAATTGCTTATTTCTCTGGATTTAAACATTCTTCAAAACATTTGGGATAATGTAAGTACACAAGTCAGCAAAATATATAACAATCTAGTGGTTTTTGGATATTTTAATAAAAAAATCTTACATATTGTGCCAGGCTGCAGGATGCAAGCACAGTCAGTCAGACTATGACTGATTACTGAAGTTGATTAATGTCACAAAAAAGGACATATCCTTCTGGTGCAGAGAAAAGAAAAAAGAAGAAAACTGAGGAAGAGGAAAAAACAGCAAGATAAAGGTAAGTTAAGACAATTCATGTAAACTAAACTATAGGCTATATTGCAAGCTAACATTAGCTGGCTAGTTAATTAACATGGCAAGAAAGTTAATGTTTGATTAAGCATCCATAAATAGCATTGACATGTTAATATATTATTAAATACAACATATTACTTACATTTACATTTACATTTACATTACTTAGCTGGTTTTAGATTAAAGTTTTTGTCTTCTTTGTAAAAATATCTTTCCTGGGTATATATTTTGTAATAAAAAAGGTTCTGTTTTATACAATTGGTACTGATAACAGTTTAACATTACTTACAACATGTTGAAATAACTTTTTTTTATGTTAAAATAACATTCTGTTCCGTCAACAAATACTCTTTTAAAACTTCCTTAGGAGCACCGTTGAAATATTTTGGAGGTGGGGCACAACCAACGCCACCTTCCCCAAGTGCCAGTGCTACAGCTGATGATGATACAGCAGGTGAGTTTTCAACAATCCCAGATCAATATATTTATATGGATAAATCATGCCTTTTGAGAGATCTTTTTTGTTTGTTTGTTTTTGACAGACAGTTACCTAGCATTACCTATCATATTGACATCTAATATGGCTAACTTTATTTTATATTGTATTATTATATTTTTATAATTATTATTATTTTCATCTTTCATCAGGTCCATCCTCTGCAGGTGAGGAGCACTTACCAGCACCTTCATCCACTGATCCTACTATTCCTTCCATATCTGTTTCAACCTCAGCAGATGTGGTAGGAAAGTTAGTAGCACAGCAGCCATTGCGTATGCTCAGTTTACTGTAGAATATCCTGTGATTAATATTTATAATTATAATTATCAATGTAATTTCCTTATAGGTCATTCTACTTCTGTGGTCATTGGGATCACTGTCACATCTACTCCCTTAGCAACTTCCACCACCACCTTGGCAGGTTCTGCAGCAGAAGCTGCCACCTCAGGAGGAACTGGAGCAGACTCATAGACTTGAGTGGGCTCTGGAGTGGATTCGTAAACTGGAGCGAGCTCTGGAATGAACTCGTAGACTTGAGTGAGCTCTGGAATGAAATTGTAGACTTGAGTGAGCTTAGGAGCAGATTCATAGACTGGATCAGGTTCTG
>NW_015506546.1:9909-18039 GCF_001515645.1 Sinocyclocheilus grahami
AACGTCACTGGCAGGCGACACAATGACACTATGGACACGGTCCGTGTCACTAGTTAAAATTGCTTATTTCTCTGGATTTAAACATTCTTCAAAACATTTGGGATAATGTAAGTACACAAGTCAGCAAAATATATAACAATCTAGTGGTTTTTGGATATTTTAATAAAAAAATCTTACATATTGTGCCAGGCTGCAGGATGCAAGCACAGTCAGTCAGACTATGACTGATTACTGAAGTTGATTAATGTCACAAAAAAGGACATATCCTTCTGGTGCAGAGAAAAGAAAAAAGAAGAAAACTGAGGAAGAGGAAGTTTTTGGATATTTTAATAAAAAAATCTTACATATTGTGCCAGGCTGCAGGATGCAAGCACAGTCAGTCAGACTATGACTGATTACTGAAGTTGATTAATGTCACAAAAAAGGACATATCCTTCTGGTGCAGAGAAAAGAAAAAAGAAGAAAACTGAGGAAGAGGAAAAAACAGCAAGATAAAGGTAAGTTAAGACAATTCATGTAAACTAAACTATAGGCTATATTGCAAGCTAACATTAGCTGGCTAGTTAATTAACATGGCAAGAAAGTTAATGTTTGATTAAGCATCCATAAATAGCATTGACATGTTAATATATTATTAAATACAACATATTACTTACATTTACATTTACATTTACATTACTTAGCTGGTTTTAGATTAAAGTTTTTGTCTTCTTTGTAAAAATATCTTTCCTGGGTATATATTTTGTAATAAAAAAGGTTCTGTTTTATACAATTGGTACTGATAACAGTTTAACATTACTTACAACATGTTGAAATAACTTTTTTTTATGTTAAAATAACATTCTGTTCCGTCAACAAATACTCTTTTAAAACTTCCTTAGGAGCACCGTTGAAATATTTTGGAGGTGGGGCACAACCAACGCCACCTTCCCCAAGTGCCAGTGCTACAGCTGATGATGATACAGCAGGTGAGTTTTCAACAATCCCAGATCAATATATTTATATGGATAAATCATGCCTTTTGAGAGATCTTTTTTGTTTGTTTGTTTTTGACAGACAGTTACCTAGCATTACCTATCATATTGACATCTAATATGGCTAACTTTATTTTATATTGTATTATTATATTTTTATAATTATTATTATTTTCATCTTTCATCAGGTCCATCCTCTGCAGGTGAGGAGCACTTACCAGCACCTTCATCCACTGATCCTACTATTCCTTCCATATCTGTTTCAACCTCAGCAGATGTGGTAGGAAAGTTAGTAGCACAGCAGCCATTGCGTATGCTCAGTTTACTGTAGAATATCCTGTGATTAATATTTATAATTATAATTATCAATGTAATTTCCTTATAGGTCATTCTACTTCTGTGGTCATTGGGATCACTGTCACATCTACTCCCTTAGCAACTTCCACCACCACCTTGGCAGGTTCTGCAGCAGAAGCTGCCACCTCAGGAGGAACTGGAGCAGACTCATAGACTTGAGTGGGCTCTGGAGTGGATTCGTAAACTGGAGCGAGCTCTGGAATGAACTCGTAGACTTGAGTGAGCTCTGGAATGAAATTGTAGACTTGAGTGAGCTTAGGAGCAGATTCATAGACTGGATCAGGTTCTGAAGTGGACACTGAGTGCTGACGGATTGGAGTGGACTCTAAAGGTTCCCAGACTGGAGCGGGCTCCTGAGTGGACTCTGAGGGCACCCAGACTGGAGTGGGTTCATGACTGGAATCTGAGGGCTTCCGGACTGGAGTGGGCTCTTGAGTGGACTCTAAAGGCTCACCCACTGAAGCGGGCACTGGAGTGGACTCTAAAGGCTCCCAGACTGTATGCGGGTTCATGAGTGGACTCTTGAGGGCTCCCGCACTGGAGCGGGCTCTGGAGTGGATTTTAAGGCTCCTGGACTGGAGCAGGTTCTGAGGCATTCTCCTGGGCCAGCAAAACAGGAAGCTTAAATGGGGCCAGCAAAGCAGAGAGCTTAAGTGGGGCTGGCAGGGCAATGAGCTTGGTTGGAGCCGGCAGGGCAAGGAACATGGGTGAGACTAGGGCTGCGTTCTAGTTAATTTTTTATGCCCTTCACTCGGAAACTTCCCTCCATCTCGTTTACTCGGATGTACGTTATTGATTATGTTGCATGAGTGCCCAAATTACATATATCTCATCTTTAACCACTAAAGCCAGCGGCAAATGTCAGAAGGACAAGTCGAGTTGAGGCTGCTCTCATTGGGATATATGAGCACTGAGCGCCCGCTGATCGCATGGAGCTCACGTCTCCGAAGTCAGCGGTGCACATTTTCAAATAGGCGCTGTCTTTATAAATAAACAGAAGAATTGAGTTTTAAACAACTATATTCTCGCCTGAAATGCTTTTAAAACTCAAACTCGAAGTCCAAACTACCAAAGACGCAAGTCCGAAATTTGCGTACTTGCTATTGAGAAACGTGCGCAGACCTACGTCACCAGACTATTTGCCTATTTTTCACACAGACAGCAACCGACCGGTCTGGAGGGAAAAAAAGTTCCTGGGACAAATTGTTCCAAATTGGAAAAGTGGCTTAATTCTTAAAAGGCTTGAAGATTTGAACATCCCTTTCCAGGACTGTAGGGGACAATCTTATGACAATGGTGCAAACATGAAGGGCCGAAATAAAGGTATGCAGGCTAGACAGTTAGCAAAAAATCCATGTGATTTCATACGCTGCTAAAGCGTCCAAGGATGCCACTTGACTTTTTATTTTTTTGGAAATGTGGAAAAACTTTACACTCTTCTCAGGGTCTCCTTAAAAATGAGCCATATTACAGAAGTATGTGGATGTCACACTCAAGTCCTAGAGTGAAACGCGATGGGAGAGCGGAGTTAACAGTCTTTAGAAAATTTTTTTGGGGGGGGGGGGGGGGGAAGGTATTTCAGAAACAGGGTTGTGATATGAATGAATGAATGAATGAAGAAAATTTCTGGATGAGAGCTTGGTTACCATCTGAGTAATACTGTTGGCTAACAGGCTCGCTGGAGCTCTGAGTGTATCCATACTGCTCTCCGTAGAACTCCTCCTGGCCCATGTACTGCGGGGCTGATCCTGTAAGACAGGCGACACCAGGGTTGGTAAAGCAGCCGATCTGACAGCAGCTTCAGAAGAATGGACTGGGAAGGTTTTGGGCTTTTCTGAAGGGAGAGAAAGCGTTCTAGCTGTCTGTCTGTTATGTGCTAAATATATATTGCAGCCGAAGCAGCAGGCAAAAGATATTTTGAGATCTTTCTAAATTCAAGATGAGTGTGTTGTCAGTGTTCTTGAAACGAATAAATCTGAATGCAAGTCCTTAATAAGACCTAAGTTTAAGCAAGAAAACTTAATTTACATCAATATAAAAATGATGCCAAAGTCATAGTAACACCCTCACTCCAAACAAAGATAAAGAAAAAAACAAACAAACAAACAAAAAAAAAACAAGGGGGAATGATATGAAATGTAGATTCATGATCTGTGCTTTGTATGTCGCAATAAATCATTTCGTTCAAAAATTAAATAATAATAATTATTATTATTACTATTCTTTCTTTAAATGGGGTAATCGGATGCCCAAGTTGATATGATTATTTAGGGTCTTAATGAAAAGTCTATAACATACTTTGGTTAGAATTTCTCAGTGGTAGTGTAAAAACACCCATTTTACCTTGTTAAAATCAGCTCTTTTCACTGCATCCCGTTTTGTTGCATTTCCCTTTAAATGCTAATGAGCCCTGCTGACCCCGCCCCTCTCTTTTGTGGGGTGACAAGCCATCCTGTTTACTTTAGCTACATTTAGCCGCGAAACTTGCTAACTAGCACACTATTAGGATAGGCGATTTGCAAAGATTCATAGAAAACCCTTACACTCACTTCATCTGTAGGTGAAGCTGGATCACAAATGATTCACACGAACATAAACGCATTTAGGTACATCGGGGGGCGCATTCCCTTCAAAAACGAAAGTAACATTAATCCTCTGTGTCTTAAGTGGCTCAGATGTCGGGAGTAAATGACAAATGCTATGTTCATTCATACATCCAACGACAAAATACCTCAATCACTTAGGAGACATTCTTGCCTATATCCCTGCTCCGGCGTTGAAACAACGGCGGTCAGACTGTTACAGCTCACTCAGGGCGGGTCTACGGTAAGATGGCAGTGTCAATCAACTATCATGGGAGGGGCCTGGGTCTGTGTGACGTCACACAGCCAAGAATCAGGGAATGGCTTGATTTGAAAAAGGGGATATTATTTATAGAGATTAAAAAATACCACTGGGTGGATTTTTATCATTATAGGGTGGTTGTAAACACACACTGCCAACACACATTTATGTTCAAACAACATGTAAAAGTGAGTTTTGCATCCGATGACCCCTTTAATAAATAAATTAATACATGTGAGGATCTATGGAGTACTAGTAGTAGTGTGCAGAAACTCCAGATATCACTACATCCTTTCTACATCCTATCACTACATAATCCAAATCATATATAACATAAGAGTAATATCCAAATGGCACTAAAGCCCAGTGTCACAAATTCAGCCACTGTGATTCCTCTCGACCGGCACCAGAGGGCACCCTCCCCGGAGTATTAATTTCTCCACAGACTTCATTTCCCATGACCCCGTACCTGGCGCTGATTACAGTGCACCTGTTTCTCATTCCCCTGGGACTACTGACACACACACACACACACACACACACACACACACATCCAAAACTCATTCTATTTTGTTGTAGATCATTAAATCATTACGCTGCCTCAGAAGCCTGTCTGGAATCAGTTTCAAGAGGTGCCTTTGTACAAAAACGCTGCCTGCAAAGTCATTGCCTGCTAAGGCAGTGAGGTAGCAAGTAGGGGTGGGCGATATGGCAAAAATATAATATCACAAATTTTTATTTTTTTCAGAAATATCACGATTTTATCATGATTCTTTGTCATGTTGGTTTTACTATTTTGCAAGTTGTCTGAGCATTACAGCCAAACTAATTTCCCTGTTTTAAAGACAAAGCCTTTCAACAAAAGGCTAAAAAAAGAATGGTGGATATTTAGGCTAAAGTGGGCGAAGATAAAAATCTTTGTCATTATTTTACCTTTGTTATTAACAAATAAGAACAAAGATACACATTACAAATAAACATAATAAACAAATAAAACAAACAGTGTTTTATTTTTAGGTCAATAGGTGTATTTAGCAGGAGCATTCAAGAAATTGAATGAACAAATATAAGAATAAAACACTATATAGATTGATTCCTATTAATGCAACTGTATTCAAGTTTTCCAGTCAAGAATAGTGAGTGATTTCTCTCTTTGTGTTTTGTTGTTTTATTATCATTAAAGCAATATTTCACCCAAAAATAAAAGTCATCTGTCTGTCAATTCTACCACAGTGTTTTATTTTTATACCAAAATTTACTCACTCAAAAGTTGTTTTAAACATGAATGAGTTTCTTTCTTCTGCTGAACATGAATGCTATTTTGAAGAACATGGAAAACCAAACAGTTGCTGGTCCACAGTGACTTCCATAGAATTGTTTTCCTACCATCAAAGTCAGTGTGGACCAGCTACAGTTTGGTTACCCACATTCTTCAAAATATCTTCTTTCGTGTGCAGCACAAGAAAGAAATTAATAGCTCCAGGTTTGGGACAACATGTGAGTAAATAATGACAGAAATTAAATTATAGAGTGAACTATCCTTTTAATGACAGTCATTATGGCAGGATGTTTAGTACTGTCCCTTTAAGAGCTGCACAGAAATGCACAGACCGATCATTTCGTGTCTTAAGACTTCAATGTATCGTCATGAGTCGCAGAGTTTAATTTGGTTTTGTCTGTGTATGTTTTTTTGACTCAAAGCCGTGGAGCCCATTGACTGCCATTATATGACTGAGAGACTGCAACGGTTTGAGTTAAAAATCTTCGTTTGTGTTCTACTGAAGAAACAAAGTCATCTACTGAAGAAACAAAGTCACCTACATCTTGGATGCCCTGGGGGAAAGCAGATAAACATCAAATTTTCATTTTTGGGTGAACTATCCCTTTAACCGGCAAGGCTTTAAAGCACATGCAAATAATGTACTTTTGTGATTGCGAATAAGTGCAGTGTCCTGTGAGAGTAACTCTGCCGCTGGGTTAACACTGATGTGAATGTATGTCGTGTTGTACAGTATATTGAGCCGGAGGCGCCAGAACTGCAGCTGATAGAATGTGTGCTGTAGCACCATACTACGATATTTCTTCAAAAGCAGATCATGGAGACATTTTAATCGTCCACGGTCAAAAATAGTCTTATGGCACATCCCAGCTGCCTAAAGGCCTTTTCCACACTGAATGCGAAAACTTTTGTACCGAAACAATAGATCCCTATGGAGCTATTCACACCAGGTGTGATCATTCACGGCACGAAAAAGCAAGGATTTTTTCCCCCGACCTTTGTGTCGATTTTTTTCGTATCTCTCTGCGATGAAATGGGCTGTCCAATCAGATTTCAGCTTAGGTCATGTGCCCAGAGCAGCTGCTGTTGCACAAAAGGTTGAGAGTGGTGATGCTGTTTCCAAAACCAGTCTAAACAAACACCGAAGAAGAGTGTTCAGAGAGAGAAGAGAAAGTTCTTGTTATCTTTGGTATCTGAGAACAGATTTATTCTCACATGTTCTTTATACAGAATATAATTTCTATTAATACTCCACTGAATATGATCTGAAGAGTACTGTCCGTTTTCTTCCACGTGTGCGAGTGTTATGAGTTATTAGAGCGCGTTCACTCAAGATCTGTTAATCATGGGATCATATCTCCTGCCTTTGCATATGAAAAAATGAGAGAAACATTTATCTATACATGAAATATGAAAGCAAATAGACATATGATTATGACAATATATTTTCTGTATGTTTAGATAACAATAAAGGATGTTTATGAAAAATGAGAAGCAGGTGTCGTGTTCAATCCATTATAAAACATACAAAGAGCGCATGTCTGCCTATTATAGAATACAAATTCACTTTAGATCTCAATCGGAAGTTATTACAAGCACTCGATGGTGGTTTAAAGTGGGTTTTCAGCAAAAAACAATAATATTTTCAAATTTAGCTTGATTGGGGGTGGCCATGGCATGTGCAGAGGGCGGGGCATGGCCGTAATGGAGATAATGAAAATATCTAAAGACTTATGAAAATTAATGTTAAAAATAAAAATATGACATAAAAACCTGTCTATGAAAATATGAACACATGATTAGAACACTGTTAGATTATGTTAGATTATGATTATGATGCAGCAATGTTATTAAAAAAGAAGCATCTAAAAAGGAATAGCTTCCTGGGGTGAAGCTGAAGAGTGACTTTATGCCAATAAACTGAAACCTGTTCTATGACACATCCTATGATATTAATCAGATAACTTGGATACATAACATCAGTGGTGGACAGTAACGAAGTAGTTTTACTTTGTTACTGTCCTTAAGTAAATTTTTTAAACTTTTTAAACTTTTACTTCACTACATTCCAAAGCATAAGATCGTACTTTTTACTTCACTACATTTCATAAAACTTATTCTTACTCTTTATAATATATCACATGCTCCGAGACACAGAAGCGGTGTCTGATTCATGAATGAACTGATTCTTTTCAATTAACCTTTTAAATCGGTTCGCAAATCGCACCAAACGATTCATTCATGAATTGGAATGATCCGATTGCAGCTGATCTCGAGTTGACAACTCACTGATTCAAATAATCAGTTTAGTGCGAGTCTCCAGTGAACTGAATTCACAAGTAAGAACCGGGAGATCTTGTGAGCGCGCGCGTGCGTGACTGATGCTGCTAAAAGTAAATTACTAATGTCGAATTTTAGGATTAATTATTGTAACTGAAAATCATATTTAGGTAAAAGCTGTCAGTTGTTTGTGAACTAAATCTGCTGTAAAGGGTGATCTGTTTAAGCCCACTGAAATGCTTGAATGCAGACAGATCAACATCAGTGTCTCTATGTTTTAGGTCAAAAAACATTAAAATAACACAGATTAAATAAAATAACTCATGCACATTCATCTTCCCAGCTGCTGTAACATTAGCAGTTTTACTAAAATGCTATGCATTTAGCCCTATGTGA
>NW_015506546.1:18665-22231 GCF_001515645.1 Sinocyclocheilus grahami
GTGTAAACATACTGTAAACATTGTGTCAACTTATTTCGCAAGTATGGAGAACAGCGATAGATGGACGGACGCTGAAGTGCAGGCACTTGTAGCAAATGTAGCACTGCCAGTTGTCGTTGGAGATTCTTAGTCCTCCTTTCATTCTTTCAATCGCTTTACGGCTACATCGACTTTCTATGTCCATTATTGTGAAATCCGCGAGACACAACAAAAACACAGCTCTGATCACAGCGTCCTCCATCCTCCTGTTGTTAACGTTGTTCTTCTTTGTTTCTGTTGTTGAATGCCGCGCACAAATGACGACGCTATCGACCGGCTTACGTCACTTCTTAGTACACACTGTCGGTGCGAATGCAACCCTTTAAATTGTACTGGGAAATAGTTCGCGCAAAATCATCCCAGTATTTTAGTACTGTAAATTTAGTTCTGGAACTAAAGCGGTGCGAAAGGCCCTCATGTTACAATACTGATCTTCCTGTGTATTGTTTGCCGCCTGCTCCAACCTTGTGCCTGCCCTGTGCTAAGTATCCAGTTCTCTTCCAATGACACGGCTTCAGTGTGGAAAGGTCTGAAAGACATCACCAACTACAAGACACCATCCCCCAGCACTGTGGAGAATAAACAACTGGCAGACGATCTGAATGAGTTCTATTGCAGGTTTGAAAAAACACCATTAACACCTCAAACTACCCCCCTCTCCCCCACTCCTGCACTTCAGATCAGTGAAGATGATGTGCATCAGGTCTTCAGAAAGAACAAGAGAAGAAAGGCACCAGGCCCTGACGGTGTAACACCAGCCTCTCTGAAAACCTGTGCTGACCTGCAGGCCTCCATCTTCATAAACATCTTCAACAGATCAATGGAGCTGTGCGAAGTCCCTTCATGCTTCAAATGCTCCACCACCACATCCCAAAGACACCCAAAATTACAGGACTAAATGACTACATGACTGCCCAAATTAACTCTCTCTCCGTGCCCACCTACATCTGTTAGTGAATCAACAGCTTCCTGACAGATAGGCAGCAGCTAGTAAAGCTGGGAAAATTCTAATCCAGCACCCGAACGATCAGCACTGGCGCCCCCCAGGGTTGTGTTCTCTCCCCACTGCTCTTCTCCCTGTACACAAATGACTGCACTTCTAAAGATCCCTCTGTCAAGCTCCTGAAGTTTGCAGATGACACCACACTTATCGGCCTCATTCAGGACGGTGACGAGTCTGCTTACAGACAGGAGGTTAAAGAGCTGGCTGTCTGGTGCAGTCTTAACAACCTGGAGCTCAACAAGCTCAAAACAGTGGAGCTGATTGTTGACTTCAGGAGGAACCCCCCTGCTCTCCCCCCACTCACCATCATGAACAGCACTGTAACGACAGTGGAGACATTCAGGTTCCTGGGCACCACCATCTCTTAGGACCTGAAGTGGGACATTCACATCGACTCCATTGTTAAAAAGGCCCAGCAGAGGTTGTACTTCCTTTGCCAGCTGAGGAAGTTCAACCTGTCACAGGAGCTGCTGAAACAGTTCTACTCTGGCATTCTGCCATCATTCAATCCGTCCTCTGCACTTCAATAACTGTCTGGTTCAGCTCAATTACCAAATCTGACCTCCGAAGACTACGTAGGATAGTCCGGACTGCTGAGCGAATCACTGGTACAACCCTCCCCACTCTCCAAGAAATGTACTTATCCAGAGTGAGCAAAAGGGCTGGCAAAATCACTCTAGACCCTTCAAATCCAGCACACTCCCTCTCTGAACTGTTGCCATCTGGTCGACACTACCGAGCACTGAGCACCGGAAAGGCCAGGCACAGGAATATTTTCTTCCCTCAGGCAATCCATCTTATGAACACTTGACAATAATTGTGGAATACATAACATTATTTATACACATTTACGTTTATTTATCTAACACACATACTTAGTTTACATTTGAATTTGCACACAATATGGCTGTACAGAAAAAATTGTCTATTGTAATATACCTTTACAAACAAATTGTCAATTTGTATATTGTTATTCCCCATTTACTTGTTCTATTTTTATTCTTTTCTTATCTGTTTGGTCTCGTCACTGCCATTCTGTTGCACTGTGGAAGCTTCTGTCACTAAAACAAATTCCTTGTATGTGTAAACATACCTGGCAATAAAGCTCATTCTGATTCTGATTAAACTGGTTTTCTCTCTCACTCTTATTAATGCCTAATAAAACTTCGAGCAAAGATCAACTAGAATTTTTGATTCTGTCAAAAATTCCCCAAATCAGTTACATGGCCCAAATGCTTAAAATAAGAATCAGGCCCTTCACAAGCTCCCGTTGAAGGTGTTGACGGCAGAAATGCATTCTTTCATCGGTTCTCCCATAAGATTGGTTTGCAGCAATCGATCTGAAGCATGTGTACTTTCACATCTCAATTTTATCTCGACACAGACCATTTCTTTGGTTTGCTTTGAAGAGTCGAACATTCCAGTACAATGTCCTCCCATTTGGGCTCTCCCTGCATCTTCTCCAAAGTTGCAGAGTGTGCTCATCTCAACGACTGGCTTAAATTAGCTCATTCATGAGATCTGTTGTGTGAGCGTGGGGATGACGCTCAGGCACCTTAGCCATCTGGTGCTTCAGGTCAACAGTGAAAATAGCAAGCTCTTTCCTGTGCAGAGCATCTCTTTATTATCTTGATAAAGCTTGATTGATGCATATGAGATCACTTCAGCACAGGCTGCACAGCCGATTCCCGAGATGGACATGGCATGGGCGGGTGATCATTATGCCGTTTATTCATTATTCAGCCCATGGTAAGACCTTGTTTTTCTATGGGCAGGACTGTCCTTAGTTGAGGCATGTTGTTGTCCCAACAGATGCCTCCAGATTGGGCTGGGGTGCTGTATGCTAAGGGACCACAGCCTCAGGCCTGTAAGCAAAGATTTCAAATGCAGTGGCATACCAATTACCTTGAGTTGCTAGCTCGAGCTGCTTGCCTTACACTGGTTGGATCCACTGCTTCATGGCAAGCATGTGATCGTCCAGATGGACACCTGCCATCTCCTCCTCTCGAGTCAGACGTGGCTGAAATCACTGCAGGCCATTCACATCCCGGGGGAGCTCAATTGTGCAGCCGATGCACTCTCATGATATCCCGAGAGAATGGAGACTCCACCCCCAGGTGGTCCAGCTCATCTTTTCTCTTCCATGGAGTCCTCCCATTACCAGCTGTTTTATTCCCTGACCAAGACCCAAACTACCGCATCCCCTGACCCGGCACAGATGCACTGGCATACAGCTGCCCCTGGGGTCTGCTCAAGTATGCATTTCCCCCAGTGAGCCACATTGCACAGACTCTGTGAAGATCAAGGAGGACAAGAAGCAGGTCTTGATGACTGTGCCCTGCTGGCCCACCCGTACCTGGTTCTCAGACCTGATGCTCCTCGTGAAGGCCCCTCCCTGGTAAATCCCCTTGAGGATGGACCTTCTCTCTCAGGGATGGGGCACCATTTGGCACCTGTGTGGTATTTTGCGCTTGAAATGAAGTTTTTGCTAGGAGAGCCACCGCAGAGAACAGAGAGCGTGTGG
>NW_015506546.1:22241-24165 GCF_001515645.1 Sinocyclocheilus grahami
ACTACCGCATCCCCTGACCCGGCACAGATGCACTGGCATACAGCTACCCCTGGGGTCTGCTCAAGTATGCATTTCCCCCAGTGAGCCACATTGCACAGACTCTGTGAAGATCAAGGAGGACGAGAAGCAGGTCTTGATGACTGTGCCCTGCTGGCCCACCCGTACCTGGTTCTCAGACCTGATGCTCCTCGTGAAGGCCCCTCCCTGGTAAATCCCCTTGAGGATGGACCTTCTCTCTCAGGGATGGGGCACCATTTGGCACCTGTGTCCAGATTTCTAGAACCTACACGTGTGGTTACTGGATGGGACATGGCAGACTTAAGTGGCCCATCACAGGCTGTGATAAACATTATCACTCAGGCTACAGCCCCCTCTACTAGGCGGGCTTATGCTCTGAACTGGAGTATGTTTGTCGAGTGGTGTTATTCTCACTAGAAGCCCCTGGAAATGCCAGATCAGTGTTGTGCTTTCCTTTCTGCAAGATAGGTTGGAGAGGAGGCTGTCCCCTTCCACCCTGAAAGTGTATGTTGCCGCCATTGCGACACATCATGCACAATGGATGGCAGGTCCCGGGGGAAGCACGACCTGATCATCAGGTTCCTAAGAGAGGCTAGGAGGTGAATCCTCCAAGACTGCAGCTCATCCCTTCTTGAGATCTCTCTGTGGTCCTTACTGGACTACAGAGAGCTTCCTTTGAGCCTTCGGGTCAGTTGAGCTTAACATTCCTGACCACGCTCACTTCCACCATGAGGGCAGGGGACCTGCTTGCATTTCTGATCAACAAAATGTGCTTTGAATTTAGGTCAGCTGACTCTCACATGATCCTGAGACCCCGGCCTTTATATGTTCCCAAAGTTCCCACCACTCCCTTCCAGGATCCGGTGGTGCCCACAGAGGAGGCAGACCTGGCCCTTGCGTTGCTCTGTCCCATCTGCGCTTTGCACATTTACATGGACTACACCCGGAGCTTCAGAAGCTCCGAACAGCTCTTTATCTGCTTCGGAGGTCAGCAAAAAGGAAAGGCTGTCTCCAAGCAGAGGTTGGCTCACTAGTGGATGCCATTCACCTTGGCATACCAGACATAAGGAGCACATGGAAGGGCACCCTGGGAAAAAGGGGTCACTCCACTAGGAGCATTGGCTCTTCCTGGGCGTTGGTGCACGGTACCTCTCTGGCAGGTGAGGACCTACTGCCATGGGACCTACCACATTGGTTCATTCAATATGTACAACTGCCCTCATGTCAGTCCATATGTGCATGCTCCACATGTCACCTCCCTATGGGAAGGATGTGGCTCCGCAGCTCCCCAAATGTGTAGTTGTCATTACTGAGAAAGTTTTCATTTAAAAAAAAAAGAAGAGAAAGAAGAAAAGCCTAACAACTTTTTCCGTAACAACTTATATTTAACCATTCTAAGATTATCTGGCTTACCTGGGGTGTTGGGAAAGTTATGGCTTGCAACTGCATCTGTCTAGACATGCTTCTGCTCACCACCACCTGTATCTCGTAACAGTTCAGTGGTTGTGGTGCTTTCTGTAGGGACCCAATACGTCAGTATCGACGCAACATCGAATGTGACTGACTGAAACGGAACATCTCGGTTACATGTAAACCTCATTCGCTGAAGGAGAGGACAAAGAGGAAACGTCTCCTCAGCATTAACCTGAATGCGTGGATGCATGCCGCCATCTAATATACCTGTGTGTACGGTTAGTGGTTAGACATACCAATTTCACTTGCCAATATTCATTGGCTGATTCTTGTATTACTCAGATGTGATTGGGCTCCCAATTGAGACCCCAATCCGTCAGTATCGACACAAGGGGCCAGTTTTATTAAAGATGCGCAGTGAAGAATTAGCGCTGAAAAGGCATGAACTCAGTCATTTTTGCACCTGACCTTATTGAATATGCATTTCTAGGAG
>NW_015506546.1:25645-26292 GCF_001515645.1 Sinocyclocheilus grahami
TTTTACTTTCGGACAACTATTGAAATCAATGTCATTGCATCGAAGAAAAAAAAAAGCTGAACAATTACTAAACTTAGCACTTGTGATTTCACCTCTGCAAATCTACAGCACAATTAAACATAACCCTAACCAGCTTTAGGTAACATAGGAAAACAGCAGAAAAATAAAAACTAGTTGAATAAAATAATGGTCACAGCCCTTACCTTGTTGTGGGACACAATAACTTCCCATTGGCCTTTGTGACATTATGCTGTTCCCCTGGTTTCCCTGTGCCATTATTCCAGTCTGCTGGCCCTGGTAGTGCTGACCCCCCACTGAGGTGGATGAGTAATGGGATCCTGTGCCTTGCGGATGCATCATAGAAACTAATGGGAACCAGCACCACAAACATTGCAACATTGAAATGACAATGTAAACAAAAGTCTTATGTTCAAAAAATGTTTTAAAACACTGAGGTTATATCCAGGACAAAAATGTTGCTGTACAGTTTTTGAGAACCAAAAGAAGCTGGGGTAGAGTCAAGAAAGAAACACTGTCAGTTAGGGACAGAGGGCAGCATTTCAGGGTTTTAAAGATTTAAAGAATGCCTAAAAAGAGGATTAAATCAAAGGTTTGAGGAAGGTAGCAGCCTCCTGCTGATGAACTGA
>NW_015506546.1:26302-26588 GCF_001515645.1 Sinocyclocheilus grahami
ATTTGCCAAGCTAACATATCGTTTGCCAAGCCATTTTATTTTTAATTTGCTTCAGGAAATAAAAGATGACTTAGAACCCTCAACTAGGAGTCTCGTAATACCAGCTCTATCAAAACTGTTGCAACCCTTCATTTTTTGGCCTCCTGTGAAATTTTTATTTATTTATTTTTATTTTAGATTTATTTCTTTATTGTTTATTTGCAACTACGCTAATTTGCACTGCGCTTGGTATATTTCATTAGTCGATATGTAAATGAGATGTTGCGTCTGTGTTCTTTAATTTGTA
>NW_015506546.1:28222-29515 GCF_001515645.1 Sinocyclocheilus grahami
TAAAAACAATAAAATTTGTTGAATCGGGCATTAGAAAATGTCAAAGGCTACACTGTAAAATTTCAGCAGTTCATTTCAGCAACCACATTTAAATACGGGATTCTCTAAATTTGTGTTCGGAACATGACCCACTCCCAAAATTGCCATTGACAGTGTGGTCACCATATCAGCATTATGGTGTATCATGTGTTTGGGATCCAATATTTTTGTCAAAAGTAATATTATAGTGACCAAAGACTTATGTTCAGCAATTTTATCTAAACCCCCATCAACAGAGCCATTGTGTTTTGTTTATGTTTGTAAGGCTGCTTTGCAGAGCACGCTCTTGAAGTGTTGCCATGTCCGCTTTTTATAAGCATTTTTGGGCTTGATTTTTATGAAGTTTAAGGAGGTATTGAAGCGAGCAGGTTGAGATATTTTAGTTTTTAAGATAAAGCATTTGGATTTTTCTCTGTTTATTATGGGCTTGTTCTTGTTTGCTGTTTTTACTAGTAAGATCTGACATGGATGAGTCAAAGCTCATACCACTTTCCCTGTGGTTTTCTTGCACCACAAACATACAGAGAGACACGTTGTTAAGTTCAGTTCCGTACATATTGCGTAGAATTTTTGTAAATGTGGTTGTCACTACCTGCATTTTTTGGGAGTCAATTCGATTGTAGAATGCTGTTGTCACTCCCGTGATTTACTGAACTGTGTGTGTACAGGACGGGATAAATCACTAAAAGGTAAACTGATAACCGAATTAAACTGTAGTGTGTACATGGCTAAAATGGGCTTTATTACCTTTATGCAAAATATATCTATATAAATACCATACATGACATAATTTATTTCTGAATAAAGCTTTCCTTAAAGCCCTCATCCCCCATTCTCTTGTCCAATTACATTGGTTTCTGGATGGGACTTTCAGGTGAGCTCCATCCCGGGCTCACCTTGGCTGGACTGCATGTTGAGGTTGGCACGAGAGGCCATGGATGAATAGGCCACCTGACCCTGAGAGGTGGGCGCTGAGTGGCTGTACCCAGGCCCCGTGCCATGGCTCATGGATGTGCTGGGCTGCTGCTGGGTGAGGGCGTGGCTGGGGCCTGACAACACACACTCACAGTCAGGATAAAGCACACATTCAGTTCATCAAAACACCACCACACAAAGATAGCAAATGAAAGGGCACGAAGTGTTGTTAAGAGCCAGGCAAGCTGCAGAAAAGTATAGGGTTAAAAGTATAGTACACAGAAAAGTACTTACTGTGTGTAAAAACAGTAAGTACCCCATACAGTGAAAATAATTTTT
>NW_015506546.1:30699-31201 GCF_001515645.1 Sinocyclocheilus grahami
AGATAAGGTTTGTCCAAGCAGTTGCTATATTTGTCCCTAAACTTTCGAAAAAATTCTCAAAAGGGGCGGGGAAGTCGCTAATCTAGCTACAAAATAGCTAAATTGGCAACACTGATCATAAGGCACTCTTAAAGTGCAAAACTGGAAACTCTAATGAGTGGTGAACTCAGTAACGAGGGAGAGTAAAACAGTAGTTTTATTTCAGGTGATAACAGTCAAAGCAATAAAAATGAAGGGAACAAAGAACAAAACTGAGCAAACCACAATATATGTAACACCTGACGATGAACACATACACATGGGTAACGAGGTAAACAGGACACAGGTGCAAACAATGAGGGACTAAAGGTACAGTCATATTTACTGTTACTGTGTAAAATTTCTTAGGCCAATTCCATGAATTAATATAGGAATCTGTGCGAATGGGAGTTACACGTGCAGATCTGCTCATGTTCAAGTTGGTCATGCAAGTTCGCTCTGCTGACCAACAGAAATCTGCTTG
>NW_015506546.1:31748-32087 GCF_001515645.1 Sinocyclocheilus grahami
CATTAGTCCTTAGCTTAAGATACAGGAAAAAGGGAGGGAATACACTGTGTGGAAATCCTGAATGTTTTTAATCCTCTTTGGTCATGAAAATAAACAAAAACATAAAAATGTCTAAGTAAAAGGCCAACCCCCAGATTTGTGGATCTTATCATTTATCTCTAACTCGTCATCCTGACATTTTGATTCAATTCACACTATTTGTGTGTCTGTAATTTCTATGCCCATTTTGTTCCTCATTTGCCAACTGTGTAGTACTGGTGTTGTTCACCTAGAATTAAAAACTGTGAATGTCACCCCAGTCCTCAAAAAAGTCTGGTCTTGAACATCCTTGTATTACGT
>NW_015506546.1:32155-33386 GCF_001515645.1 Sinocyclocheilus grahami
TTTTATTTAAAGAACAGGGATCTATCAAAGTTTGGTCATATTTGTGGAAGTGTATCATTGCACAAACAAATGATATCTCTGAGGACCTCAGAAAAAGAGTTGCTGTTGCTCTTTAGGCTAGAAAAGTTTTCAAAGCCATCTCTAAAGAGTTTGGACTCCACCAATCCACATTCAGACAGATTGTGTACAAATGAAGGAAATTCAAGACCACTGTTACCCTCCCCAGAAGTGCTCCACCAACAAAGAACACTCTAAAAGCAAGACGTGTAAAAGTAACTAAAAGCCTCTCACATTGGCTAATGTTAATGTTTATGAGCCCATCATCAGGAGAACACTGAACAACCATGGTGTCCATGGCAGAGTCGCAAGGAGAAAGCCACTGCTCTCCAAAAAGAAAATCACTGCCCATCTGCACTTTGTTAAAGATCATGTGGACAAGCCAGAGGAATACTGGAGAAATGTTTTGTGGATGGATGAGGCCAAAATAGAACATTTTGGTTTAAATGAGCAGTGTTATATTTGGAGAAAGAAAACACTGCATTCCAGCATAAGAACCTTATCCCATCTATGAAACACGGTGGTGGTAGTATTATGGTTTGGGCCTGTTTTGCTGCATCTGGTCCAGGATGGCTTGCCATCATTGATGGAACAATGAATTCTGAATTATACCAGCAAATTCTGAAGGAAAATGTCAGGAGAGAAATCTGTCCGAGAATTGAATCTCAAGAGAAAGTGGGTAATGCAGCAAGACAACGACCCCAAGCACACAAGTCGTTCTACCAAAGGATGATTAAAAGTTAATGTTTTGGAATGGCCAAGTCAAATTACGGACCTTAATCCAATTGAAATTTTGTGGAAGGACCTGTAGCAAGCAGTTCATAGGAGGAAACCCACCACCATCACAGAGTTGAAGTGGTTCTGTACTGAGGAATGGGTTAAAATTCCTACAAGCCGTTGTGCAGGACTGATCAGCAGTTGTAAGAACCGTTACGTGCAGTTATTGCTGCAAAAGAGGATCACACCAGATACTGAAAGCAAAGGTTCACATTCTTTTGCCACTCACAAATATTTAACACCGGATCATTTTTCTCAATAAATAAATGACAAAGTATATATTTTTGTCTCCTTTGTTTGATTGGATTCTCTTTGTCTAGTTTCAGGATTTGTGTGAAAATCTAATTATGTTGGGGGGGCACTGCTGAGGTGCGCATGGAGTAGACGTGTTTCATCG
>NW_015506546.1:34018-34700 GCF_001515645.1 Sinocyclocheilus grahami
GTGTATATCTTCCCGGATTATACAGCAGAAGTGATGGAACAGCGAAGGGCATTCAGTGACGTGATGCGTGAGATGAAAGAGTTAAAGGTGACACACAGTCTCCGCTTTCCTGCGCGCCTCCGGCTTCAGCACAACGGACAGTTCAAGAACTTCACTGACCCTGTAGAGGCTGCCAAATTTGTGGAGACCAGGCTGAGGCAGGAGTAGAGAAATATGCGAAACACTGGTATCACATTTAAAATACTTTTAATGACTATTGATATCCTATTGTTTTGGTTTCATAAAGAGTGTGTACAAAATGTATTTACGTGGATGACACTACTGTTAATAGTTCTAGAACTTGAAATGTTTGTAACTTGGAAGTGGAGTTGAGCGGGATCGCCGGTATCAGAAAGACTGGAGTTGGATCCTATTATTACTTACATGCGAGTAGTGTTCTCAGGTCGAAGAGGGGACGAAGTGATTCATTTCGGGGAAGCCAGATGTGGGAGGGGGTGGGTTGAATTTGTTCTAAGTCTAAGTTTTTTTTGCTTTTCTATTTTCCTGGAGTGCCTCATTTCAATGTCTTATTTCATCTCTAATTGTTCCAGAGACTGATGACTAATATTAATGGGGAAGCTATTACATTGGCTTCTTGGAATGTAAGAGGGCTTGGTCATGTAATTAAAAGGAGTAGGGTGTT
>NW_015506546.1:34710-35117 GCF_001515645.1 Sinocyclocheilus grahami
TTGCACATTTGAAATCACTCAAAGCTGATATAATATTTCTTCAAGAAACCCACCTTAGTGTAACTCATCAATGTAGACTCAGGACCAATTAGATATCCCAGGTTTACCAGGCCCCATTCAATGCCAAAGATAGAGGTGTAGCTATTCTTTTTCATAAGAATGTCCTTTTTCGACTTTCATCAATGGTTGCTGATCCTCAGGGAAGATATATAATGGTATCTGGACATATTAAATCTCTTTCTATAACTTTGCTTAATATATATGGTCCCAATTTTGATGATTCAGCTTTTTTTTTCAGAAAATCTTTAGCGTAATTCCAGATGCAAACTCTACAAACCTTAAAATAGGTGGTGATTTTGATTGTTACTTAGATCCTTATATGGACAGACTTTCTTCAAAACCACCAC
>NW_015506546.1:36814-38294 GCF_001515645.1 Sinocyclocheilus grahami
TATATATATATATATATATATATATATATATATTAAAAGTATATTAGGGCTGTCTCCGACTAAAGATTTTTCTGGTCAACTAGTAGTCGTTAATTTTAAGCATTAGTCGACTAATCACACATTTACTAATAAACCACTTAAATCATTATAATGAGCCTTTAATAGCCTACATAGCCTAATAAGTGCTCAAGCACACGCATAAAGCTTGCCATAGCGCACTGGCAGAAGTAATGATTATGAATGTGTAAGGGAAAATCAGTGATGAGGCTGCACTAACATTTTGATAATTTATTGATAAACTAGTGCTTTCTTTGTTTTCGGTTTAAGAGATGAAGTCAGCGACACTGACAGGTTTCATATGGATTACATAATCTGAGAATATCTGTTTTCCGTTTGAATTGGTTCATTTGAAAGTAGACATTTCACTCTCTATAGATATATTTTTTCTGTCTGTAAGGCAAGTATACACGGAGTTTCACGCTCAAGTTCATAGAGACCGAGACGGCAGAAAGTGCATCCTGTTTGCATTCATTATTTTACAAAAGTGCAATATTCTGTTGTTATTGTGAGTGCCCACAAATAAACGTCTTTACAGATTCAAAAAATTTATTACTCTTATCTGTATGACCAAAAATTAGGGAGTATTTTAAGAGTAAGTGATCGCACCGGCGTCTCGATCTGTCCTGCTGTGAGCTACTGTTCAGCTTTCACACTCCACACAGACACTTATATTGCTCTGGAGGCAGTCATATGCAAATATATTGGACAATGTCCCAGAGCTCACATTATCCAAATGAGCCATTTTTGGAGCTAGATTAAATAAATGCTTTGTCTATTATGACGTTTTAAGCTATGAAACTCACAGGAGTTTTTTTTAATGGTACAAAGGTCTCTTTTATTGCAAAAGCACAAAGAAAATTTGATTTCTCTCATGACCCCTTTAACCTTTACTGCTATGCTGATGACACCCAGCTCCACATCAGTTCTCAATGTACTGCTGCTTTCCCCATCAACTCTATATCTGCATGTGTTGATGACATCAATGCTTGGGTGATTTGTAATTTTCCTAAAGTAAACATTGATAAAACAGATTTACTACTGGTTGGCCCTTCTCAACTTACATCTTGCCTCTATATTGAGGGTTAATATTGCTGGTGTCCTTCTTAGACCTTCCACTGCTGTTAAAAATCTTGGCATAAATTTTGATCCTTATAAATTTTGACTTCTTCCTTAACATTTCTTTCTTACCAAAACAGCTATCTTTCCCCTCAGTAATTGCTTGACTATGTCCCTCTCTAAATATCAAAGATGTCGCGATTCTTGTCCACATTTCCTCACCTCCTGACTTGACTACTGTAACTCTCTCTTTTATGTATTATCCATCAAGACAATTAAAAAGTAAAAATGTTCTAAGATATTATTGAATTAACCAAGTAAAAAAGACTAATAGTTTCACTTCATATGACCTCAATATAGTAGG
>NW_015506546.1:38304-38948 GCF_001515645.1 Sinocyclocheilus grahami
ACCAGTATACGAACAAGCATATTGAGTGTTGCTTTCAAAATCTGACTATAATAAAAATCTAAAATTAAAGTCCGACTATAATTCTATCCTAAATAGACAAATAAGTAACCTTCTCCTAAAACTTAAAAGAAAAATTTTGAGTTGGGGGATAAACCTGGAAGGTTGCTTACAAGACAATTGAGCAACCCGGTTCGCACACAAAGAATACGTCATCAGCGCATTCACATACTCAATTGCAGACAGAGCGAGAATGGCAGGCAAACATCAACAACCTGATCTTCCTTCCTGGTATTGTAGTACTTTTACTAACTGTGCTATAAAGTTTTCTCACTGGTTAATGACACATGCTGTATTGTAGTAATGTTGTCTCGGATCGTCTGATCTGCGTGCGTATATGCGTTTAGGGGGCGTGGCTTTGAACACCGATTTTCAGGGAGGGTGGGACGTTCGCGTTCAGTGCTATCTGAACTCCACCATAAGAAAGAGACGGGGCAAAAATGGTCTGCATGGCAGAGTTCCAAGACGAAAACCACTGCTGAGCAAAAAGAACATAAAGGCTCGTCTCAGTTTTGCCAGAAAACATCTTGATGATCCCCAAGACTTTTGGGAAAATACTCTGTGGACTGACGAGACAAAAGTTGAAC
>NW_015506546.1:41129-42347 GCF_001515645.1 Sinocyclocheilus grahami
CATCAAAAATATCTTAATTTGTGAAAGGAAAGGAGGTCTTACGTGTTTAGAACGAGTAATTAATGACAGAATGTTAACAGTTCAGCTTTCTGTGAAGAGTAGAGCTTGGAGAGAAGACCTTGGCACTGGCATAACCTCCTCTCAAACCCATAATGGAAAGGTCTCAGGTGACATGTCATCCAAAAAAAAACTTTTGCCAATAACTGAGAGCCCTTGCATTTGCTGCCTAGTAATAATGTTTAAAAATTGTAAGGCCAAGGCCTCCAAGTAGTATTACCATACACTTTGTGTCAGATTGGTGATTTATGACCTGATTTATGACCCCTGTCAGCGTTGATTGACAGGTTGTCATATGTGTACATGATCAGATTTATGACCTGATTTATGGCTATCACCGGGGTCCTGTCACCCCTGACTGACATGATAGTGGGGTGTATAAATCAAAAAGATCAAAACAGATGTTAGATCTGATTTTTGATTTATTTATGACTGGATTTATGATGTTTTTATCTCTTACCTGCGCCATGGGGTTTTTATGGCGTTCCTTCCTGACCTGTTGCTACCTTCCAGTCTGGAGGTGTTTGGGTTCTGCCTGATTGTGGAAAAAATGGCTAAGCAAAGGGTGTGTATTGTCACCTTAACAGGATCAATATTTGTTTGATCTATACGGTCCAATTTGTCCCTATCGGCCTGTCTACATCCACCTCTGAATAAGGAGGTTGTCTGGGGCATCTGGCTTCCGTGTTTGTGTTTTAGGTCAACACCTTTGGTGGATTGGTGTCTAGACACCAGAGCCCAAAGCTTCTCCCCTATCTGTTTCCTACCGTGATGTAGTCGGTGTCCGATATAATGTTTTAATATGTTTGTTAACAGGGGATGTGCTTTGTGTGTGGGTTGGAAGATATCCAGACACGTGTCCATCTCAAACCCCTAAACGGTTCAGTTCTGTTTGATCTATAGGCTAAATGTTGATAGCTAAGACATCACTGTTTTGATTGTTTGCAACAATACTGGAATGCTCTGGCAATACGAATGTACAAAATATTTTCCATGCCAATAAAGCACCTAAAAACTGAAAACTAAAACATAGAATTAAAGAATTCACCAAGACCATTACCCATCACACTTTCTATATGCTTCTGAAAAGATGTTATGTTTGGGCATGTTCTTTCTACCTCATCTGTATGTGTATATGCTAACACCTCTGTAGGATCAGTA
>NW_015506546.1:45204-49359 GCF_001515645.1 Sinocyclocheilus grahami
CCATCTATTACACTTAACGTTAGACATTAAAAGTCAAGGATGCCACATACATTATTTCCTTTTGTCTGTGTCTCTAAACATCACACCAGTAAATCAATCACAGATGACATGTAGTTAATTCATTGAAGGGGGGGGATGTTTTAATCCATTTTAGACGCTCTGCACCAACACACAGACACATGTTTTAGGCATTCATCTGACCAAAAGGTTTGATCCGGGAAACACACATGACTGCAACTGCGTGTTGTCATGATTGTCTTCATTATTGATTTACTTTTATTAAAACAATACAGTGTGAAGTTACTGTCTTCAACAGCACGGTCCCCTGAAATATTGTAGTATATCTTAATTTTCACGATTGTAAATGTGTTTACCTTCAATATTAGTTTTTAAGTGTTTACAAAGTTGTCATGTCTGACGTTTATATTTTTAAGAACATTTGATATAGTTTATTGTTTTGAATTTTATAACATATATTTCACAAAACCTAAAGGACTGAAAAATAGGTTTAGCATCAATCCACATTTCAGCTGTTAGCCAGAAAATGCAAGTGAGCTGAGATTTCATTACTGAGATAATCTACAGATTGTGAAACAAGCTCACAGTTACATTAGAGTTTTGGATTCTAGTTTATGTTGAATAGTGTTTGTTACTGTTCCACACGTTAAACTCCTCATTACTCCATTGTGAAGACACGTACTGAATAAATCACAAACGTTTTTCTCTGCAGTGGGCCGACTCTGAAACCAGACCAAACAAAAATTAGCTTTAGCCTTAGTTGTAGAAGTATGAAAATTGTTGTTTTTATCTTTCCATGAATTGTTCATGCTGTTCTGAACCACGTTTTCATTTTTAACATCACAATTCATATTGTATTGCCATGTGTGATTGTAAAACGTTTTGTGTGTGAGTGTCTGCTTTCAGGAAAGGCTGTGTTGCTTTTGCATTTTGCAAGCATGTTAGCGAGCTTTTGGTGTTCTTGGCTTCGCTTTGTTCATATACATCAGTATTCCTTGAATTTGCTCGATTAAATGACGTGTTTAACACAATTTTGGGTAATGTGTGTGAATATAGAATGCAGCACAAGGATCTTTGAAAATATTTTATCTTGAAATATCCATGTAGCACTCGGAATCAAGACTGCTTCTTTTAAAATAAAAATTAACACATTTTTCATGAGCTCAGACACATTGTTTCATCAACCACAAAAGATTAAACAGTGATTCAACATTTTATTTCAACAATATATTGTTGAATATACATTCATACATTGAAGTAGTGAAGAAAATGGTCAAATTGGCATTACAATCAAACAGTAATAATGACATTACAGGTGGTCTAGCCAGAAAAGAAGATCTCTACAGGCCATCAGGTTTTGTTCTAGTAAGTAGTTGACGTAAGTTTGAACAATTTCACATGTCATGGAGTCCTACTTTTTTGAAACCAGCGACGTACATAAATCTGTTACACATGTACACAGACAGAGAACCTCGTTAATGTCCATCTCATCGTCGCATTCAGACATCACATCCAGAATTTTTCTGGTAGTTACACAGAGTGGCTCTTTGCTGGTAATAAACATGCTAGTCAAATCAGGCCATGGGTTATTTTTCAGGCTTCTTACAACGTCCATTTCGTTCTTAAGATTTTTTACAAGCTTGGTGTGCCGCGTACAATCATGATTCGGATTGCACGCGGCGTCGATGACCGTATGCATCAGATTCATAATTTGTCCTCGGAAATGCGATTTAAACGTAGTGTCTATGAAGTCTATTACATGACACGCTTTCCCCGCGGAACAGCCACACTTCAGCTGATCATCCGTAGCGGGGCCAGAACTGCAGTTGAGCTTCATCAGCTTTTGCGCAGCGTCAGACATCCTTTTCAGAATTAAATTCTCTCCAAGAGATAAACTTTGTCCCCTAATCGATATAGAATGTTGTCACCATTTCCTAGAATCTGGACTGACTGTTTTAATCCACGATGGTCCAGGCCTTGTGCAATTTCAGTTTCAATTTCTGGTTTATGGTTCAGATCCGTTGAAGCCTTATTAATTGCAAAATTGCAGAGTGCGTCAGGCTCAGACAAATTGGATTGTTGAAGCTGATTCTGTCGGTCCACGTAGATAATGTTTTGATCAACAAGATGTTGCCGTAGCTCTGTCGAACTTATTAATTGCAAAATTGCAGAGTGCATCAGGCTCAGACAAATTGGATTGTTGAAGCTGATTCTGTCGGTCCACGTAGATAATGTTTTGATCAACAAGATGTTGCCGTAGCTCTGTCGACCATTCTGTCAAACCCTGTATTGTTCGCAGATCTAGGAAAGCCTGCAATAACTGCAGAGTTTATGAAGTCAGCCGCTCTTTGCTCACAGGGGATGTAGCGTAGCCGTCGTCACGAGGAAGTAGTAGCGGAACGAAATAAATTGTTTGAGGGAAAGGTCTTGTTTCTTCATTTCGGATGTTGTTGGTTGGTTTTGAGACGGGGGTGATACACTCAATTGTGGAGGAGGGTGAAGGGGGTCTGGTTAGGGATGTGTTTTGACCGGCGAAGCCTCACATATGTCACCAAAGAAAATTCAGTTGTTTTCACTGGAAGATATCTTGATTAAAGATTATGAGATAACTCGGTCATTTATTAGGATTTTTGTTAAGACGCTGGCAATTTTTTAAAGTAATGGTAATGTATTGTGGCTTGGGTAAACTTAATCCAATAGCCATTTATTAAACATACAGCAAGGAACACATAGATGGGTGAGTAAACATTGAAAAAGAAACATTACAATATCATTGTTCAGGGTTGTTATACCAAATACACGATTATCAGACAGATCATTCGGTTTTAAAATAAATTTAACTTGACTGAAACAGCTCGTCTATCGTTGACCTAAAATGTTGAATCACTTTTTAATCTTTTGTGGTTGATGAAACAATGTGTCTGAGCTCATGAAAAATGTGTTAATTGTATTATTATTTTAAAAGAAGCAGTCTTGATTCCGAGTGCTACATGGATATTTCAAGATAAAATATTTTCAAAGATCCTTGTGCTGCATTCTATATTCACACACATTACCCACAATTGTGTTAAATACTTCATTTAATCGAGCAAATTCAAGGAATACTGACATATATGAACAAAGAGAAGCCAAGAACACAAAGAGCTCGCTACCATTACAGCAGTACTGTTTGCAAAAAAAAAAAAAACAGACACTCGCACACGAAAATTGTTACAGTCACACACGACAGTACAATATGAATTGTGAAGTTAAAAATTAAACCGTGGTTCAGAACAGCACGAACAAATCATGGAAAGATAAAAACAACAAAATAGTCAATAGAATAGTGTTCTAGGTGAGAATTTTACACCAATAAAGGTTTCATGAACATTAGAAAACAGCATATATTCCCTGTGGCTGTTAAACACCTCGGGTAAATAATGTGAAACATAGGTCTGTCAAATTAGAAAAAATAAGTTTTCTGATGTAAAAAAAAAAAAAAATGTGTTTGTCACAAACCCATCCAAAGAGTTTTCTACTCATGTGAGAAAAGCACTTGGGTGCATTCATTTTCTAAAGAAACAATAATGGTCATCAGACTATTTTAAAGAAAAGTAAAGATGGTGTTTAACCTTTTAAACATGATTAAAATTGTAGGTGTAATTATTTTACTGAAGTTTTAAGTGAAATTTATATTTGTTCTTTTACAGTACACATACTATCAACAGGCTAGATTAAAATGAAAACATTTCTTAAATAACAACAAAGTAGAAAGAACATATTCGATTTTGCTCATTCTTAAAATGTAGCATACTCAGATGTGTGTGTGTGTGTGTGTGTGTGTGTGTGTGTGGTTCAGGTATACCGCTACGTTATGGGGGACAAATATGGCAATATCCAAAATCCTTGTCCTTGTGGGGACATTTTTTTGTCCCCGTGAGGAAACAAGCTTATAAATCATACAGAATGAAGTTTTTTTTTAATCTTAAAACGTACAAAGTTTTCTGTAAGGGGTAGGTGTATGTGTAAGGTTGGTGTAAGGTGATGGAAAATACAGTTTGTACAGTATAAAAACCATTACGTCTATGTAATGTCCCATAAAACATGGAAACCCTACGTGTGTGTGTGTGTGTGTGTGTGTGTGTGAGAGAGAGAGAG
>NW_015506546.1:50278-52610 GCF_001515645.1 Sinocyclocheilus grahami
CAATTTATTGATTGACCGCTCTCCTGTCCCCATGTTGAGAAATCAGATGATGTTACTGTAGTTCTAAAATAAATATGAATATGCATTAATTCATCTCACTCACAAAAAAAACCCAGATTCAGTATTCCTCAAAATGAATAAAAATAATGCAGCTCAGAATATGACGCAAACTTGACGCAATAATTAAATGTTAAACAACACAAATATCCTTTATGTATTTAATCCCATTCTATTAACCAATGTTTTTGCTTCTGACCTTCGATGATCCAGTTCAATCATACTAATAAGCACAAATTACTCTAGACTAACATTTGTGTCTTTTTTTATTGCTGAAGTGTGTTGAAATTTCTTCTTCTGCATTCTACTGTACAGACTTAAATTTACTTTCCCTTCAGCCTGAGGCTTATTAATTTCCCTTTTGGTGTGAAAAGGCTTTTATATTTGCCAAAATATAACTTTTTTATTTTAAAAACAAACAAGCAAGCCCTGTCCAGATTTAAAAAGTAACGCAAAAGTAACGTAACACATTACTTTCCATAAAAAGTAACTAAGTAACGTAATTAGTTAGTTTTTTATGGAGTAACGCAATATTGTAATGCATTACTTTTAAAAGTAACTTTCCCCAACATTGGCGGTAGCGATAGGGGAAAGGACGATTCAAACTGAGATTTTTCAGGACCACACTTCAAATGAAGGGGTATGAGAATTATCAGTATAAAGTGGCTACAGCTGTCACGGTGCGTGCGGAGAGATGAGGCGAGGACTCAAAGATGTAGTGAATGGGCTCTTAATAACAAAAATAAACAAAACTAACAAAAGCTACCCCGAGGGGAAAAACAGGCAGGAAGGCCAGAACAAGGAGCACACAGACACATCCAACCACATACGACGAATAACGAAACAGCACAGGACTCCAAACACAGGGAGACTTAGCAGTGAATGGGCTCTTAATAACAAAAATAAACAAAACTAACAAAAGCTACCCCGAGGGGAAAAACAGGCAGGAAGGCCAGAACAAGGAACACACAGACACATCCAACTACATACGACGAATAACGAAACAGCACAGGACTGCAAACACAGGGAGACTTAGCAGTGAATGGGCTCTTACTAACAAAAATAAACAAAACTAACAAAAGCTACCCCGAGGGGAAAAACAGGCAGGAAGGCCAGAACAAGGAGCACACAGACATATCCAACCACATACGACGAATAACGAAACAGCACAGGACTGCAAACACAGGGAGACTTAGCAGTGAATGGGCTCTTACTAACAAAAATAAACAAAACTAACAAAAGCTACCCCGAGGGGAAAAACAGGCAGGAAGGCCAGAACAAGGAGCACACAGACATATCCAACCACATACGACGAATAACGAAACAGCACAGGACTGCAAACACAGGGAGACTTAGCAGTGAATGGGCTCTTACTAACAAAAATAAACAAAACTAACAAAAGCTACCCCGAGGGGAAAAACAGGCAGGAAGGCCAGAACAAGGAGCACACAGACATATCCAACCACATACGACGAATAACGAAACAGCACAGGACTGCAAACACAGGGAGACTTAAGTATGGCAGGTAACGAGGGAGACATAGATGGAAAAACTGAAACAATAATGAGGTAACAAGATGGGCAGGGTCAGACAATCGTCAGGAGAAAGCACATGGCACTAAACAAACACGACACAAGCCAAGTGCTTACACAAACAAACAGTGTCCTCTGGAGGCCATCATGGGCCCAACAGCTGAAGACTGTGACAAAACCCCCACTCTAAGGAGCGGATTCCAGACGTGCCACATTCCGAGGCACAAACCAGGTGTCCAGGAGGGTGGTGGAGAGGAGGCAGAACAGGGGGAGGGATGGTGGGCCAGGCCTGTGGAGTGGGAGAGGGCCTGGAGACTGTGGCAGAGCAAGGGACCAGGGCGGAGCCAGCAGAGCAGGAGGCCAAAGCGGGGCCAGCAGAGCAGGAGGACAGGGCTGAGCGTAAACCCACCGGGGTGGAGCCGGAGGGACAGACCAGCGAGGCTCCGGCCGAACAGCAACCCCGGCGGGCAACCAGGGCGGAGCTGGGAGCTTGGCAGGCAGCAAGGGCGGAGCCAATAACCACCTCAGCGAAGTTGACAAGGCAGATGACCCCCCTGGTGGCTCAGGCAGGACTGCAATGAAGAAGACAGAGAGGGTATTAACAGCCTTGATGGTCGTAACAGGACCGGCAGACAGCTCAGCAACAGTCTCCTTGGCTGGGACAAGACAGACTAAGAGTTCAGGAGTGGGTGCCACTGCCCAGAGAGGAGCTGAAGTGGATGCTGCCACCTCAGGAGGTTCTG
>NW_015506546.1:54167-57568 GCF_001515645.1 Sinocyclocheilus grahami
TAACAAAAATAAACAAAACTAACAAAAGCTACCCCGAGGGGAAAAACAGGCAGGAAGGCCAGAACAAGGAGCACACAGACATATCCAACCACATACGACGAATAACGAAACAGCACAGGACTGCAAACACAGGGAGACTTAAGTATGGCAGGTAACGAGGGAGACATAGATGGAAAAACTGAAACAATAATGAGGTAACAAGATGGGCAGGGTCAGACAATCGTCAGGAGAAAGCACATGGCACTAAACAAACACGACACAAGCCAAGTGCTTACACAAACAAACAGTGTCCTCTGGAGGCCATCATGGGCCCAACAGCTGAAGACTGTGACAAAACCCCCACTCTAAGGAGCGGATTCCAGACGTGCCACATTCCGAGGCACAAACCAGGTGTCCAGGAGGGTGGTGGAGAGGAGGCAGAACAGGGGGAGGGATGGTGGGCCAGGCCTGTGCAGTGGGAGAGGGCCTGGAGACTGTGGCAGAGCAAGTGACCAGGGCGGAGCCAGCAGAGCAGGAGGCCAAAGCGGGGCCAGCAGAGCAGGAGGACAGGGCTGAGCGTAAACCCACCGGGGTGGAGCCGGAGGGACAGACCAGCGAGGCTCCGGCCGAACAGCAACCCCGGCGGGCAACCAGGGCGGAGCTGGGAGCTTGGCAGGCAGCAAGGGCGGAGCCAATAACCACCTCAGCGAAGTTGACAAGGCAGATGACCCCCCTGGTGGCTCAGGCAGGACTGCAATGAAGAAGACAGAGAGGGTATTAACAGCCTTGATGGTCGTAACAGGACCGGCAGACAGCTCAGTAACAGTCTCCTTGGCTGGGACAAGACAGACTAAGAGTTCAGGAGTGGGTGCCACTGCCCAGAGAGGAGCTGAAGTGGATGCTGCCACCTCAGGAGGTTCTGCAGCAGAAGTCCCCACCTCGGGGTGAACTGGAGCAGGCTCTTGAATGAATTCTGAGGACTCCTGGACTGGAGCGGGCTCCTGAACTGGAGCGGGTTCATGAGTGGACTCTGAGGGCTCCGGGACTGGAGCAGGTTCACAAGTGGACTCTGAGGGCTCCTGGACTGGAGCAGGTTCACAAGTGGACTCTGAGGTCTCCCGGACTGGAGCGGGCTCTGGAGTGGACTCTGAGGGCTCCCGGACTGAAGCGGGCTCTGGAGTGGACTTTGAAGGCTCCCGGACTGGAGCGGGCTCTGGAGTAGACTCTGAGGGCTCCCGGACTGGAGCGGGCTCTGGAGTGTACTCTGAGGGCTCCCGGACTGGAGCAGACTCTGGAGTGGACTCTGAGGGCTCCCGGACTGAGGCGGGTTCATGAGTGGACTTTGAAGGCTACCGGACTGGAGCGGGCTCTGGAGTAGACTCTGAAGCAGCCCATGCCCACAGAACAGCCATGAGGTGAAAGGCAAAGACGGCCTTCTTGATTATGGCAGCAGCGAAATCGGGCAGCTCTGTGGTGATCTCAGAGACCACCGGAGTCAGGTCCTCCAGGACCACTAGACTTGAGACCACTGAAGTTGGGTCCTTCAGGACCACCAGACTTGGGACCACCAGAGTTGGGTCCTCCAGGACAACAGGACTTGAGACCAACAGAGTCGGGTCCTCCAGGACCAATGGATTTGGGACCACCAGAGTCAGGTCCTCCAGGACCACCGGACTAGAGACCACCGGAGTCGGGTCCTCCAGGACCACCGGACTTGGGACCACCAGAGTCGGGTCCTCCAGGTCCACTGGACACGAGCCCACCAGAGTCGGGTCCTCCAGGACCACCGGACAAGGGGAAGCAACAGGAGTCCACCTTCTCCTGCGCTTGCGAGGGCAAGGCGATAAATGGACGGCCACCACCGCGGAAGCTGCAGCAAGGCTAGAGGTGAACTTGTTTCTCCCACTGTGGGCTGGCAACTCCACAAAAGCTTCAAAAGATAGAAGCTCCATAATGAACATCTTCCCAATGCTGATGGGCTCATCAAGGGCATAATTAAACAAGTCCTTGAGAGCCGCATCATTATAATCCAGCCCCTCCGCAGCACTCCTAAACTCCATGGCGAATTTTGACGGAAGGAACTCAATGCTGCTACCTGGAGCATGCGTTGGTAGAGGGGGCTGCAGGTAGTCGAGGCTGGAAGCTGGAGTGAGCCCATTCTCTGCTGAGTCCTCAAATGGTTTCGTTCTGTCACGGTGTGTGCGGAGAGATCAGAATCAGAATCAGAATCAGAATGAGTTTTTATTGCCAGGTATGTTTACACATACGAGGAATTTGTTTTCATGACATAAGCTCCACAGTTGAGGGGAAAAACAGGCAGGAAGGCCAGGACAAGGAGCACACAGACACATCCAACCACATACGACGAATAATGAAACAGCACAGGACTGCAAACACAGGGAGACTTAAGTAGACGAGGGAGACGCAGATGGAATAACTGAAACAATAATGAGGTAACAAGATAGGCGGGGTCAGACAATCGACAGGAAAAAGCACATGGAACTAAACAATCATGACACAAGCCATGTGCTTACACAAGCAAACAGTGTCCTCTGGTGGCCATCCTGGGCACACCAGCTGAAGACTGTGACAACAGCAACTCACTAATTTTAAAAGCCTGGCTACGGCCATATGGACAAGGTGTGTGTTTATCGATAGATTGTTATCAGTGTTGGGAAGGTTACTTTGGAAATGTAATAGGTTACAGATTACAAGTTACCCTATTTAAAATGTAATAGTAGTGTAATTTTTTCAATTACTTTATTAAAGTAATGTAACTGATTACTTTTGATTACTTTGCAACAGTTAATCATTTTCAAACATTTACACCATGCAGGGTTAACCTTATAGTAGTGCTCAACACTGTCAGACTTTCAAAATCCTTCATCACTTGAATTAAGATGATCAAATTTGAACACATCCACCACAAAATCAGACTTTAGTCCTGCCTTTTACTTTGAGATTGATCTGAAGTTCAATGCAGATTTTAAATCATAAGAAATAGTTAATAGATAAGAAATTTTTGCAGGAAACACTGAATCTAACAATGGTTTGGAAAAAATAGTTAATTAAAAAATAATAATAAATAAAAGCATATACATCAACTTAAATACGGTTATCTAATAAGCATTTATTCTGTGTACTATACTCCTGAAACATTGGTGTCTTTTTGAAACGGGGCGGACTGGGAAAAATTTCAGTCTGTGAAATCTTACACTCATTCACCCACAACAAATTCTGAAACATGGACAACCCTATTTTTTGTATGTGTATGTGTACCTCACATAAAAAAGGATTAAATAAGCTTTTTAAATAAGATTAAATTTGATAATTATTCAAGATGGCGGCGCGTTCACACGCTGCGGCTTCTCTCTCTCCCGACAGAAAGGTGTTTTCGTGTTTTTTGTCTTGTGAGTCGCAGT
>NW_015506546.1:58355-59121 GCF_001515645.1 Sinocyclocheilus grahami
AAGCAGACTTGACTTGACTTGACTTGACTAAATCCTTAGGTTGGCGACATGCAAAATAATTAAAAGTTCTCTCCTGAACTGTGCCTTCTCTTCCATTTTTCTTTTCAGTCTCTTTATTTTGCCCTGATATCTATCTCTCACATGACTTTAATACTCAAGATTTAACAAAACTATACTTTCTAAATTGTCTACATGTCAAAATTAGTACATCACTACAATATCTTTATAGAAAAATCCTAATACTGAACACCAGTCATGTTTTTCCCTTACAAAAATTAACCATGCTTTTATTGTAGTAAAAGTACTGTAACCAAGTTTAGTTTTTTTGGCAAATGGATTACAAATTACCATTTGTCTTTATTTTTACTACAAATGCCATGGTTAAACTATGGTTAGTGTAGCAAATAAACATGGTTAATTTGTGGTTACCATGGTTTAACAATAGTAACCATTGTCTTTGGATTTATAGTAAAATCATTGTTAATTTTTGTAAGGGTTGTGTTGATGTCGTCTGCCCTAAGCTCCCCCTAAACCTATTATAAAATGATATTATTTGTCTGCTAAATTACTACTGTAACATTATAATAGATAATAATGATGTCCTTTATACAGTATTTTGAGTGATGACTGATGAGCAATGGGCTGCTGCTGCTTAAGTAAACAAAGACAAAACTACAATAGCATATTTACAGATGAAACTGACCTGCACTTGAAACCCTGAACAGTAGTTGTGCTTCTCTGCTCCACCTGTGCGCTTCCACAGTCC
>NW_015506546.1:61420-76874 GCF_001515645.1 Sinocyclocheilus grahami
ACAAATTCTGAAACATGGACAACCCTATTTTTTGTATGGCCATCACATAAAAAAGGTTTAAATCCTTAGGTTGGGGACATGCAAAATAATTAAATGTTCTCTCCTGAACTGCACCTTCACTTCGATTTGTCTTTTCAGTCTCTTTATTTTGCCCTGATATCTATCTCTCACATGACTTTAATACTCAAGATTTAACAAAACTATACTTTCTAAATTGCCTACATGTCAAAATTAGTACATCACTACAATATCTTTATAGAAAAATCCTAATACTGAACACGAGTCATGTTTTTCCCTTACAAAAATTAACCATGCTTTTATTATAGTAAAAGTACTGTAACCAAGTTTAGTTTTTTTGGCAAATGGATTACAAATTACCATTTGTCTTTATTTTTACTACAAATGCCATGGTTAAACTATGGTTAGTGTAGCAAATAAACATGGTTAATTTGTGGTTACCATGGTTTAACAATAGTAACCATTGTCTTTGGATTTATAGTAAAATCATTGTTAATTTTTGTAAGGGTTGTGTTGATGTCGTCTGCCCTAAGCTCCCCCTAAACCTATTATAAAATGATTATTTATCTGCTAAATTACTACTGTAACATTACAATAGATAATAATGATGCCCATTATACAGTATTTTGAGTGATGACTGATGAGAAATGAGCTGCTGCTACTTAACTAAGTAGACAAAGAGAAAACTACAATAGCATATTTACAGATGAAACTGACCTGCACTTGAAACCCTGAACAGTAGTTGTGCTTCTCTGCTCCACCTGTGCGCTTCCACAGTCCACTCCATTCTCTCTCTCGCATTGATTACTCTGATCCAACAGTTTGGTGGAGGCGAGCCGAAGCATTGCCAGTCACGACTAACCCATTCATGATTTATTAGAGATTTAATTATCGAATGACAAATTCAGAAATAATCGCTTTAGTACATTCGGCAGGCAATTATAGAATAATAATATTAAAATAGCGGGCCAAATCGGCTGCTAGACCACCGGGAATTGTCCCGGTTCTTAACGCGCAATAAGATGCGCGTTAAATATCGCATGCGATTCATCGTGCAGCCCTAGAAAGAAATCAATTAAATCTGTATGTGGATGTGTGTAAATATTCAAATGTAATCCCCTTTGTAATCGTTAACATTTTCATAAGTAACTAATTTAATTACCCAGTTTTTCTTAGTAACTGTAACTGATTACAATTACATTTATTTTGTAATTAAATTACGTAACGCCGTTACATGTAACTAGTTACTCCCCAACACTGATTGTTATAATATCTGCATCTGTGCCATTCTTTGTCATAAATACAGTTTACAAAAGGTCACGAAGGAGCAATCGGTTTCCCATCTACCCATCACACCACAGCTGTTTCCTCAAGTGAAAATGCTGCCCTTCACACATGTGAACGTATACTTTATTAAACGATCATGTTGCTATTTTCATTTGAAAATTTAACTTTCAATATAAAACATATTACAGTGCATGTGGCATTAACTATCATACAGTCATGCACAGAAATTATTAAAGACAGTGATAGACAGTACTCGAGCATAGAATGAGGTTTGTACTAGAAATGCAAACATTAAAATTTTGTGTACAGTAAGCAGGTGTGTGTGTGTGTGTGTGTGAGAGAGAGAGATCATGCAGGAAGACTTGTATTTGGCTTATTCATTACTCAGATGTTATAGCCATCTATGCAATACAGTGGAATACTGCAATAAGTTTAGTATACCACCCTACCCTATTAGTCAAACATCTTTATTTTTTTTATTTATTTAATTTTTTTATACCCTCATTGGGGGCTGAGCCCCCCTAAAACAAAAATCCTAGCATCGCCCCTGTTTTCACCCCTACCCCTTGACACTCTATTTCAAAGGACAAGAGGCAGGGGTAGGCGTAGGGGTATACAATAGAATTGGGATTGGGCCCAAATGAAACGGTAACGTTTTAGTGAGCTTAGCTCACCAAAAAATTTGAAGCCACATGGGGGACCTCAGTTAGACCATTTGGAAGTAATCTAACGATAGAATATCTAGTAACCCCCATTTATTTATTCCTGTATGTTTGTTTTCCTCTACTTTCAAAATGATCTGGTTTATAAAGCAATACTGACAAAAGTGACCATTTGCATCATGCTGCATAGATTTTGGTATAAAGTTTTGTTGCGTCATCCCAGCACTCTTTGTCATTGTTTTAGAAAAAAAAGAAAGAACTAAAGGAAGAAAGAAAGAAAGCATGAAAGAAAGAAAGCTGTTAAAGCTTCCAGTCATAACATACCGCTGGTAACAGAGACTGCATATTCTGATTAGAGTCTGCTATTGTTGCTAGGTAGACCAAGTTTCTGTGCAATATCTGCTGATACCTGGGAAGATGCAAGAGACATCATTGGTAAGAGCAAGCCAATGGCTCATGAGCTGAGTTTCCATCCAAAATGTTTAGCATTTGTTATGCGCATTTCTAAAAAAAACTTGAATAAAGAACATGTGAATCTTGAGGGAGGCCACCTCGTCATGATGCTCTGAGAAAAACTGTATTTGCTGTAACAAAGCAATAATACAAAAATGTTGCAGAAGAAGTGCAATAGACCTTAGTCAGGGTAGCGCCATGTTTTCTTTTTTGTTTTGTTTTTTACAGGAATGAAAATTATGCTGTGCAGCATAGGGGTACAGTGTTCAATTTACTGTTTAACAACAACGTATTTGTCTTTCCAACTTTCAGTAGAGAAAAATTCTGTTAAACAGTTTTGATAGTTTTGAATTACATTTGATCTAGGACCAGTGTATGCCATTCATAAGACTGTAAGTCTATCCCTCACAGCATCACTTTCATAATTTTTGTACAATTCAGCATGGCGTCTACCATGACTAAGGTCTATAGCGCACATAATGATGGCTCAGACGGCTATTCCTATTCGTCCCCAGACTCCTTTCGTCTAACGGTTCGTTTGAGCAGTTATATGCAATGCTTCATTGGACCAGTCGATTGCAAATGAACGCAACATGCTAGATAATCCACCTCTGCCTAGTGCAATGAATTTGTATGCAAATTTTGAGAGTTAACATTTTAAGTGTTTCCATTCAGGACATCTTATGCGCACTTTTAAAATGAGCAACAAAATAGTTGGATGGAAACCCAGTTGACACACCAGACCAAATTCAAATGCACTCCCCCAACCTAATTAAGATTAAGCCTAGAATATCATATTAAGGATTTTTAGGTTATTTAAAACTCAGAATCTGTCAACAGCATATGTGGCATTCTGTCAGTTATCACAGGACATGATTATGACCTGGTTTACCATATTACCAATTACAATACATAGACAGTGGTTGGACAAAATCATGTGAATACGAGGGAAATATTTCTTGAGGTGTTTTACCACTATTAATGCACCTTGCAATGTAGATTCATACCACCTCTGAATAGTCTGAGGTGGAATGTCATCTATCAATACCTTTGCCAGTTGCTTCAGAGAATCTACTGCTCACTCCTATCTCCAAAACGATCCATAAAGGTTTGATAATATTCAAGTCAGATGATTTCTCTGACCATGGCAGATGTTGAAGTCAGTACTCCACCTGTCCAGGTTTCATGATCATGACTCCATATTTTTCACCTTTTAGCATTAGTGTCTGTGATTAAAGTTAAAGCATGTACATCTCTTTCGTGTATGCTGGTTTCGTGAACTTGTCTGTGGTCAGTGTCTGTGGAAACAGGGTCTTCGAAGTGAATATTGAGTTTTGCCACAGTAGTTCTGTTTTGTTTGGACACACTTGTTAGTCTTCGATGTTCACATCATTCACTTTTGATTTTTGCCCACTAATCTTCTTTGCTGATAAAGTCTTGCTGCGCTTTGTGTCTGCAGTCATAATCATAAAGACTGTTGCTCTTAAAACACCAAACAATAGGTTAACAATTAAGGTTACAGATGCTCCAGCTTCATCCATAGCTTGTACTAAATTCTGCTGAACACAACTTATACTACACTACCCAGAGAATATGGACAATTAAAAATATATATATAAATAAAAGATAATCGGACACAAATGTTAACCCTATAATAATAATAATAATAATAGGTGTTCGCATTTTTTGTCCAACCCCTGTATATCCTAGTGTGAGGCTGTAATCTGGAATCATTGAAATGAACTGAAATGAACATGAGCGGGTCACAGAGCAGGCCACCGCTGGCCAGATGGCTGTGTACACCGCGAACAGGCAGCAGCACTACTGCTACAGACTATGTGTGAAACAGGCCTAATACAACAAAGAACGACCAAGTGAAAATGCTGCCCTTCACACATGTGAACGTATACTTTATTAAACGATCTTGTTGCTATTTTCATTTGAAAATTTAACTTTCAATATAAAACATATTACAGTGCATGTGGCATTAACTATCATACAGTCATGCACAGAAATTATTAAAGACAGTGATAGACAGTACTCGAGCATAGAATGAGGTTTGTACTAGAAATGCAAACATTAAAATTTTGTGTACAGTAAGCAGGTGTGTGTGTGTGTGTGTGTGAGAGAGAGAGATCATGCAGGAAGACTTGTATTTGGCTTATTCATTACTCAGATGTTATAGCCATCTATGCAATACAGTGGAATACTGCAATAAGTTTAGTATACCACCCTACCCTATTAGTCAAACATCTTTATTTTTTTATTTTTTTATTTATTTAATTTTTTTATACCCTCATTGGGGGCTGAGCCCCCCTAAAACAAAAATCCTAGCATTGCCCCTGTTTTCACCCCTACCCCTTGACACTCTATTTCAAAGGACAAGAGGCAGGGGTAGGCGTAGGGGTATACAATAGAATTGGGATTGGGCCCAAATGAAACGGTAACGTTTTAGTGAGCTTAGCTCACCAAAAAATTTGAAGCCACATGGGGGACCTCAGTTAGACCATTTGGAAGTAATCTAACGATAGAATATCTAGTAACCCCCATTTATTTATTCCTGTATGTTTGTTTTCCTCTACTTTCAAAATGATCTGGTTTATAAAGCAATACTGACAAAAGTGACCATTTGCATCATGCTGCATAGATTTTGGTATAAAGTTTTGTTGCGTCATCCCAGCACTCTTTGTCATTGTTTTAGAAAAAAAAGAAAGAACTAAAGGAAGAAAGAAAGAAAGCATGAAAGAAAGAAAGCTGTTAAAGCTTCCAGTCATAACATACCGCTGGTAACAGAGACTGCATATTCTGATTAGAGTCTGCTATTGTTGCTAGGTAGACCAAGTTTCTGTGCAATATCTGCTGATACCTGGGAAGATGCAAGAGACATCATTGGTAAGAGCAAGCCAATGGCTCATGAGCTGAGTTTCCATCCAAAATGTTTAGCATTTGTTATGCGCATTTCTAAAAAAAACTTGAATAAAGAACATGTGAATCTTGAGGGAGGCCACCTCGTCATGATGCTCTGAGAAAAACTGTATTTGCTGTAACAAAGCAATAATACAAAAATGTTGCAGAAGAAGTGCAATAGACCTTAGTCAGGGTAGCGCCATGTTTTCTTTTTTGTTTTGTTTTTTACAGGAATGAAAATTATGCTGTGCAGCATAGGGGTACAGTGTTCAATTTACTGTTTAACAACAACGTATTTGTCTTTCCAACTTTCAGTAGAGAAAAATTCTGTTAAACAGTTTTGATAGTTTTGAATTACATTTGATCTAGGACCAGTGTATGCCATTCATAAGACTGTAAGTCTATCCCTCACAGCATCACTTTCATAATTTTTGTACAATTCAGCATGGCGTCTACCATGACTAAGGTCTATAGCGCACATAATGATGGCTCAGACGGCTATTCCTATTCGTCCCCAGACTCCTTTCGTCTAACGGTTCGTTTGAGCAGTTATATGCAATGCTTCATTGGACCAGTCGATTGCAAATGAACGCAACATGCTAGATAATCCACCTCTGCCTAGTGCAATGAATTTGTATGCAAATTTTGAGAGTTAACATTTTAAGTGTTTCCATTCAGGACATCTTATGCGCACTTTTAAAATGAGCAACAAAATAGTTGGATGGAAACCCAGTTGACACACCAGACCAAATTCAAATGCACTCCCCCAACCTAATTAAGATTAAGCCTAGAATATCATATTAAGGATTTTTAGGTTATTTAAAACTCAGAATCTGTCAACAGCATATGTGGCATTCTGTCAGTTATCACAGGACATGATTATGACCTGGTTTACCATATTACCAATTACAATACATAGACAGTGGTTGGACAAAATCATGTGAATACGAGGGAAATATTTCTTGAGGTGTTTTACCACTATTAATGCACCTTGCAATGTAGATTCATACCACCTCTGAATAGCCTGAGGTGGAATGTCATCTATCAATACCTTTGCCAGTTGCTTCAGAGAATCTACTGCTCACTCCTATCTCCAAAACGATCCATAAAGGTTTGATAATATTCAAGTCAGATGATTTCTCTGACCATGGCAGATGTTGAAGTCAGTACTCCACCTGTCCAGGTTTCATGATCATGACTCCATATTTTTCACCTTTTAGCATTAGTGTCTGTGATTAAAGTTAAAGCAGGTACAGCTCTTTCGTGGATGCTGGTTTCGTGAACTTGTCTGTGGTCAGTGTCTGTGGAAACAGGGTCTTCGAAGTGAATATTGAGTTTTGCCACAGTAGTTCTGTTTTGTTTGGACACACTTGTTAGTCTTCGATGTTCACATCATTCACTTTTGATTTTTGCCCACTAATCTTCTTTGCTGATAAAGTCTTGCTGCGCTTTGTGTCTGCAGTCATAATCATAAAGACTGTTGCTCTTAAAACACCAAACAATAGGTTAACAATTAAGGTTACAGATGCTCCAGCTTCATCCATAGCTTGTACTAAATTCTGCTGAACACAACTTATACTACACTACCCAGAGAATATGGACAATTAAAAATATATATATAAATAAAAGATAATCGGACACAAATGTTAACCCTATAATATTAATAATAATAATAATAATAATAATAGGTGTTCGCATTTTTTGTCCAACCCCTGTATATCCTAGTGTGAGGCTGTAATCTGGAATCATTGAAATGAACTGAAATGAACATGAGCGGGTCACAGAGCAGGCCACCGCTGGCCAGATGGCTGTGTACACCGCGAACAGGCAGCAGCACTACTGCTACAGACTATGTGTGAAACAGGCCTAATACAACAAAGAACGACTAGCAGGCAACCAAGCAGCACTGTAAATAAACATGATGGAATCAGTTACCATCCCTGTCTATGCAGCATTAGGGGAAGCGACCCTATAAACTCACACTTCTAGATTTTAAAATAGAAAAAATACAAAGTATGAGGAAATGTATGTTAATCCACATGTTACTGTTATTTCACACTAAGAGCTAATCAAATATATCTTTATTTATTTATTTATTTTTCTGGTGAACTGCTGAATATCATATCTGCTCATAGAACTGCTGAATATTTGTAAGAAATTAAAAATATTAAAGTATAAATTCAAGAGGTATTTCAAATAATGCATTCACATGCAAAATAATTTTACAAGTTAGTAGTACAGTGAAAGTAGTAAAATGTTAATGTAAATCTGTAAATTATATATATATTAAAAAGGCCCAGCAGAGGTTGTACTTCCTTCGCCAGCTGAGGAAATTCAACCTGCCACAGGAACTGCTGAAACAGTTCTACTCAGCCGTCATCGAGTCTGTTCTGTGCACTTCAATAACTGTCTGGTTTGGTTCAGCTACAAAATCAGACATCAGAAGACTACAGAGAACGGTTCGGACTGCTGAAAGGATTATTGGTGCCCCCCTGCCTACCCTCCAAGAACTGTATACATCCAGAGTGAGAAAAAGGGCTCAGAAAATCACTCTGGATCCATCACATCCAAGCCATCTCCTTTTTGAACTTTTGCCATCTGGGCGGCGTTACAGAGCACCGAATACCAGGACAGCCAGGCACAAGAACAGTTTCTTTCCCCAGGCAATCTATCTCATGAACAGTTAATGTTCTCCCATTGTGCAATTAAAGTACAGTATGTGCAATAACCCTATACTTATTTATCACCCTAAACCCTAGTACATACCTACAACTTATTTTATTTTATTCTATTCCTATTCCATCTATAGTACACCTGTACATACCATTTATTCTTTTTTTTGGTGGTTTATATTTATACATGTGTATTTTATTCACATCTCACTTTTATTATCTGTGTGTTGTTGTTGTCTCCGTGTACTGAAAGCTTGTGACACTATAACAAATTCCTTGTATGTGCAAACATACTTGGCAATAAAGCTCTTTCTGATTCTGATTCTTCTGATATATTATAAGCATATATTATTGTGCACCTTCTGACTGTCGTCTTCTTTTTGTTTCAGATTAACAAGGCTTTCAAGTCCTAGCTGTCATGGACCTCACTGCCAAGTGACATTCATTCTTCATAGCAAGCTACAGTATAGTCATATGTAACAACATTTACATGTTACCACTGTTTTGCTTAAGACATTGCTTATGTTTCTTAATCATCTGTATATCACTCAAGCTGATGGTTTCGGGGGGTTAATGCTAAAGCTCTCGTATGTGCAAATAATTATGAAGTGAGAACCCCCATAAGGAACCATACCGCCAAAGATAACTTGTGTTTCAATAAACTCAACATAACTTGTTGCCAAAGTGGTCCTGCCTGCACTGTCACATACACACCTGAGCCTGCTATTCCCTCCACCAGTCACATGAGGGAGCCTCGCTCGAATGTTGACTTATGCCACCCCTGAAGGTCTTTCTCCACCATTACTCACTGTACATACAGACACCCTGGGCTATTCATTCATTCTTTGCTAAGTCATGCCAATATCTGTATTGCAATTCTGAGCATTTTCCTATATTTTGGATCCACCCTGTGTTTCGACACCTGCCCATTTGTTGTTCTGTTCTAACGTCTCAGGTCTGTCTTTGAGATTTACTGTTTGGACTCTCGTTTCTTTTGGTTTTGACCCCTGCATGCTCTTTGACTTTGTTTCTGGTTTGCCCCATTAAAAAGACCTTCTCAGACCCTAACAGATCCTACAGCGTTTCCATTTCTAATTTGTCACACAAACAGCATTCTGCTTTTACACAGGCTGCCAAAGGTTCACAACCTAAAGCTGTGGTAACACTAGACTTTGAGAAAGCAAAGTTTTTACGAACACTGCAATGGTCATAATATGATGTCACATTTACAGCATGTTTATATACATCTGAAATGTAAAAATATGCAATGTACTGAAATGCTGCAATCCTGCAGATTTAAACTCTGCATTCTTTTAATTCAGCTAAGAGGTCAAGTTGTGACCTATTGATCTTCTACTGAAGTGTAGTGTGACTGGTCCTTATTAATAATAATAATTATTATTATAATTACAATTCTGTCTGTTGCATGCTGATTAGGCTGACTTTTGTTGGCCTCTAAGGACTCCTATTATGATGAGCCTGCCCATTAGTGGCCATTTTGGAAAAGGTGTTTTTTGTGAGGTGGCATGTTTTTTTTTGCTAACAATACAACTTGTGATAATGATTCAACTTACTGCCCATTAGAGGAAGTGAGCAGCCATTTGATTTGTATAAATAATGATTTGTAAAGGGTTGCAGTTGTTATAAGTTTAAATGCTTAAATGAGCCACTGTATTCTATACATCCTAGAGGTTTAATCAGCTGGATTCTGATGGAATATATTGCTTGTGCCCTTCTGCTGTCATTTACTCTGCAATCCTGCAGAGTCTTTAATGCACTAGAGACACATCACATAATGGCCACCATGCCAGAGTCTCTACAAGTCATGGCTGCCATGCCAGAGTCTCACAAAATGATCTTTCAAGACTCCCCTGAGAGTCCTTCAACTGTCCGCCACAGTCATTCTCAAGACATGTCAATGTTCCTCCCAAAGCTGCATACGCTACAACAGCCTGCACTGTCACAGCCACAGAGGCCATCCATGAACTTTCTGTGCTTCATGTCACAGCCACGGAGGCCATCCAAACCTGCTTAGTCCGTCCATGTTTCTGTTCCACCATAGCCTTGTGGGATTACAAATGTAAGAATATGTCCTAGATCTGCTGATCCAACATCCTGACATATCATCACATGAAAAACTATGGTGAAATACATTGAATTTAGGATTTATGGTAAAGATGATGACATCAGATGAATGCTTCCATTAAACAAAGTTTGTAGCAAGAGGTTCCTGTCAGTTATTGTTCTATTTATTGTAAGTCAAATAAACCAGATTACTGAGACGCTCACCTTTTCTCTTTAAAGGGCTAGTTCACCCAAAACCATGTGAGGCACGTTTTATTATGGTTGGATGCACTTTATTGAATTCTTATGGACAGCTGAATGAAAACACCCACCCACTGCCAATGTAAAGCTGGGAAGAGCCAGGAAATGTTTTTATATAATTCAGATTAAATTAGTCTGAAAGAAGAAAGTCATATACACCTAGGATGCATTTAGGGCGAGTAAATCATGGGCTAATTTTAATTTTGGGGTGAACTAACCCTTTAATAGCTCTTGGTGCCCCTGTCCCATTCTTTGAATAGTCATGCAGATTGGATTAAGACTGCTGAAACTCTAGAGTAGGGGTCTCCAACCTTTTTGTGAGTGAGGGCTCCCTGAAGGGATAAAATAGGCTTAAGGGCTACTTATTTGATATACTCCAATACATATGTGTAATATATATATATATATATACAGTGGGTACGGAAAGTATTCAGACCCCCTTACATTTTTCACTCTTTGTTATATTGCAGACATATCATCACATGAAAAACTATGGTGAAATACATTGAATTTAGCATTTATGGTAAAGATGATGACATCAGATGAATGCTTCCATTAAACAAAGTTTGTAGCAAGAGGTTCCTGTCAGTTATTGTTCTATTTGTTGTAAGTCAAATAAACCAGATTACTGAGACGCTCACCTTTTCTCTTTAAAGGGCTCGTTCACCCAAAACCATGTGAGGCACGTTTTATTATGGTTGGATGCACTTTATTGAATTCTTATGGACAGCTGAATGAAAACACCCACCCACTGCCAATGTAAAGCTGGGAAGAGCCAGGAAATGTTTTTATATAATTCAGATTAAATTAGTCTGAAAGAAGAAAGTCATATACACCTAGGATGCATTTAGGGCGAGTAAATCATGGGCTAATTTTAATTTTGGGGTGAACTAACCCTTTAATAGCTCTTGGTGCCCCTGTCCCATTCTTTGAATAGTCATGCAGATTGGATTAAGACTGCTGAAACTCTAGAGTAGGGGTCTCCAACCTTTTTGTGAGTGAGGGCTCCCTGAAGGGATAAAATAGGCTTAAGGGCTACTTATTTGATATACTCCAATACATATGTGTAATATATATATATATATATACAGTGGGTACGGAAAGTATTCAGACCCCCTTACATTTTTCACTCTTTGTTTTTATCTAAACAGTTTATTTGCTGTTCCAGCTCTACTAATTTTGCCCTTTTTCTTTTCTTTCTTGCGGCCTGGTAAGAAATAATACAACCCCTGCTATAAGCTTTCATAGTCTCCCAAAGTATTAAGGGGGACGTTTCAGGGCGATCATTCATCTCAAAGAAAAAGGAGATTTGTTCTCTTATAAAATCACAAAACTTTGCCGGCGGGTCGGTATCATTCGGCCGCGTACGCAGCGCCCTGTGTACACGATCTACAAGCGGGTATTCATCCATGGACAGCACCCCTTTCAGAAGCTCAGAAACAAATGTGTTCATCTCCTTGCCCCGCTCGGCCCCCTCTTTTAGACTGACAATCCGCACATTTTGTCTTCTAGATCGTCCCTCTAGATCCATACACTTATCTGTCAGCGCATTCACTTCTGAGCATAGGCGTTTCACCTCTGATTGAAGCTTGGATATAGCATCCGATGAATGTGTGGCCGATTCCTCTAGATCTGCGAGGGTAGAGCCATGTTGCGCTGTAGTAGCTTGCAGGGCCTGAGTAGCCGCCTGTGTTTCTGATTTAAGAGCGGAGATTTCCCCTCTTATAGTAGAAGCCATTTCTTCAATCCGAGTGTCGATCGTCTGGCATATTTCTACCTTGGTAGCTCGTAGATCGGAACGTAACGAGTTAATGGCCTCCAGAATAGTAGCATCTGTCGATCGTTGCGAAACCTCGTCCAGCGGCCCAGCGTCGTCAGGAGAGCTCGGTGGAATGAGGCCTGCTTCGCACTGCTTTTTTCCTCTTGAGGTTTGTTGCTTCGAACTCGCTTTCATCTTATCACCAATAAGTATGTAACAAACTTAAACTAACTATAGTTTCAATGAAACTTTTTATGCAGATATAGTCCTTCAAAATGTAAATTTATCTTTTATTTTAGAGGGAGCTGTAGAGGAGTGCGACCTATCGACCCATGGCTCGCTAGCGCCCCCCTCCTCTTCTAATGAGTGGTTTGATCTTTTTAGTTGGATTAAAAGAGAATGCTGTCACTAATGATTATCATCACTGATAACGTAAAATTGGATGCGTCTGGGCCACGCCCACACTGAGGCAGCACACACGGGGGCTGACTGCTCTCGCTATGAGAGCATTAAGTCTAGCAAAGCATTTTCAAAAGAGAGCAAATTGTTGTTGGGTCTTCGCACCTTTCCGCTCGGACAGCATGACAGTGGTGTCATATATAAATCGCCAAGGCGGTCTCTCCTCAAAGCGCTTCTTCATTCTGGTAGAGCCCCTCCTGGAATGGGCTCAGCTCAACTTGTATTCGCTAAGGGCAGTGCATGTGCCAGGCAGGTTGAACCAAGGAGCAGACATGCTATCTCAGAGCAACGTCCCCTCAGAAGAGTGGATGCTCCACCCACATATGATTCAAAGAATCTGGGAGATCTTCGGCAAGGCAGAGGTCGACTTCTTCGCCTCAGAAGACAACTCTCATTGCCCAACTTACTTTTCGAAGGACAGGGACTGGCCCAACCTCCTCCTTTATGCTTTTGCCCAAATCGCTCTGAGCCCACAGGTAATCTGGCGAGTCAGGGAAGAGAGACACAAGGTTCTGTTGGTGGCCCTGCTCTGGAATAGACAGCACTGGTTTGCAGAGCTGTACCGGCTGCTCTCGGCAGCCCCATGGCCCATTCCCCTGAAACGAGACCTCCTCTCTCAGGCGAACAGAATGACATGGCATCCCCAGCCTGAGCTGTGGGCTCTGCACCTTTGGCCTCTCGATGGGGGCTTGCGAACCTCCCCGAGAACGTGCTAAACACAATCTCTCAGGCTAGAGCACCGTCTACAAGACGCCTCTATGCCCTTAAATGGTCTGTCTTCTCCGCCTGGTGTGCAGCCCGCGGCGCAGACCAAATCTCCTGCGACATATCTCTGATATTGTCCTTCCTGCAAGAGCTGTTGGATAGGGGTCGTTCCCCTTCCACGCTCAAAGTCTATGTAGCAGCCATAGCAGCCTCTCACGCTCCTATAGCTGGCCAATCGGTGGGCAGGAACAACTTAGTTGTTCATTTTCTGAAGGGGTCTAGAAGGCTCAACCCACCTCGCCCCATCCCTCTTCCTGGGCCTGGTTTAGCGGTGTGTCCATTGCAGAGATTTGTGCGGCGGCTGGCTAGGCCTCGCCATCCACATTTGCCAGGTTTTATAATTGCGACATCCTGGCCTTACAGGCTAGGGTTCTTTCTGCACAAACAGGGCACTCTGTCATATGACAAAACCAGTGCTTGGCGTTTGCGTTCTTCATGTACGCTCTTGGCCCTTACTGAATTCCGAGGCTGTACTAAATTATCTTGGGACGATTATACAAGGCTGGGCTGACCTCTGTGAGTTTGGCCCTACTGCCTCCTGTGGGCTTCCCTGCAAAATACTTGGTCCCTCTGGGCTCCCCTTGGGTGCTTAATCGTTCCTCTAGCATAGCACGGCGGGATTGTGCTGGTTCCCCATAGCATCTTAGTAGACGCAGTTCGAGTGAAGTATCGATAGGGAATGTACTCGGTTACTAACGTAACCTCGATTCCCTGAGATACGAAACAAGTACTGCGTACTTTGCCGTGGTATGTAGCTGCACGACTCAGTCGTCGCTTCAGTCGAAGTAACTTGAGGATCCAATGGCGAAGTGCCGCTTATATAGCCAGATGCCCTGCCCATTCTGGCGGGCTTTGTCGCCATAGGCTCCCGCAGCTCCGCTGCCAAGCCATTGGTTCGTTTTTTAATTCACTGCACAAACCAATGGCCGTGCAGTTACACTGCATTATTGAAAGGCTTTAGTATTCAGAGAAAAAGGAGTTTTCCCCAAAACGTCTTAGCAGATGCAATACTTGTTCTGTATCTCAGGGAACTAAGGTTACGTTAGTAACCGAGTACGTTTTGGAGGTTATCCCAACTAAAATTTTCCTTTGATTATATCCTTGTTTTCAATAACCATCTGGGCAATGATGTCTTACCATCAGCCATGATTATTCTACTCTGTTAATTAAAAGGCTGTTTATATGCATATCTGCTATTTACGAGAAGCCACATGTAAGAGGCTGACAATTAGCTGAATATATACTTGTTTATTTATTGACACTTAATTTTTATTTGTAAACCTTTATTTGAATATGGAAACATAATATCACGCTCTACAATATTTCTATGAATAAATCTCTGACAGAGACCCCTTCCCTATCAGCCAATCACTGTGTGCATAGTTAGTAAGCATGCTGACATCATCCATAGCAACAAGGTCAACCCCGCCCTTACTCTTTGCTTAAGACTTCTTTCTGAGCCCGGTCTCATGAAAATGTGTATAAATAGTACGCCAAATAAAAATGAAAACTCGTGGTATTGATACGCAAAAATGGACTTTGGCATTTATATGCTACGCATGTGTTTGGCGTGCATATAATACGCAGTTGTCGTGTGCATATGATACGAAATTTATTGCCGTGCATATGATACGCAGTTCAGGGCTTGCAAAATCGCTAGCTTGACGTCCCGGGGCTATTGTGTTTTCCATTCGGGCTACCAAAATGTATCACCGCCCTGCCCGACGGGCTATCTTGAACAGTGATATAAAAATTCCTTCCATGATTTGCGTTGTTCACTAGCTTGTAGGGGTAAAACGGATCATAGTTGATTGTTTACACATGTTTCTAAGTCTTGCCGATTTAAACATTCAAGTGTTTTAAACCATTCTTTGATTTGCCAGGTTTTATACAATAAATATTTCGAATAAACGTATTCAAAGCGCGCACAGAGAACCGCATTTCAGACGATGCACGTACACAGAATTGATTCCTCTTTTGCATATCCTTGCATCTGAATGAACACATACACACGACAAGTATTCTCGTAAGTACACTCGGTAAGTATTCTCGTAAACACAGTCGGTTATGTCTTAAGTGAACGTAAACAGTGGTGAAAGAAATCTCAAATGCATCATTATATTGGATCCGTGCATTCGGTCTTAAAG
>NW_015506546.1:77503-84450 GCF_001515645.1 Sinocyclocheilus grahami
TTTCCTTAAAATGTTCTTCCTAACTTCAGGCCTTATTCTCATGTCATATATAACTGTGATGTTCTGCAAAACAACAAGCTTTAAAACACTTTTTTCTTACTGGTGAAAATCAGATGGTTAAATCCGTTTTCTCTCAGGTACATCGCAGTGTAATTACTCTCATCAACCTAGTCCATAATATCAACAACAAAAATATATATTGACTCCATATAGTGGGTATTTTGGGAAAATCCCAGGTATTTTGAGCAGTAGGATTATAACAAATATGTGCTAATATAAAATTAAATTAAGTAGCCTATATAAAATTGCAAAATAAATCTATCTATCAGTATTTTTTACTTGAGTGCATAACAAATTGAGTACTTTTGTACTTTCACTCGAGTAAAATTGAAAAAGGAGTACTTTTACTGGAGTAATATTTTATTATACGTATCTGTACTTTTACTCAAGTACTTGATTTGTGTACTTTGTCCACCACTGCTATTCGCGCATATAAAGCTAAAGCCCTGTATAAGAAAAAAAAAAGACATTCTAATCTTACTGGTTAATGATCGACTAATGAGCTTCGGTTAACGGTCAGGAAAATAACCTAAATGAACAGAATGCTGTCATTCTACAATTCTCCAGCAGATTTACTATGCTGCATGCAAGTTCAAGTAACTCAAAAACTTGCGTACCCGAGCTGAGACCAGACGTGAGATTTGATCGTACTGTAGCCACCGCTCATGTCCATATTGATAAATTCCAAGCTTTGCATTGAAACAACCATATGGCCAATTTTCTGTCTTGCGTTAGTTTTGTAAATGAGGCCCTATGTGTATAGTCAGAGAGATTTCCCTTTCATTGGAACTTCAAACTGCGTCCTCTAGGGGTCGCTATGGGGAACGCCTTGTCGTGACCCGTGTCTGAAGCATACATTGAAAAAACACCAACTCGTTGGCCGGCGACAGCCATGACGTCACTACCGGTGCGACTATAGTATAAATAGGCGCCGGGAGCACGACTATAGTATAAATAGGCGCCGAGAGCACACATCATTCTCTTCTTCGTCTTCATTGACTGTTTTGTTTGAAGCGTGCAAAAAAAAATTCTGTGGTAAGAGCGAACTTTAATCATCTCATTATGGCGAGCACTAGCAAAGTGTTTAAGGATGTGTGCATCTGTGTTGACGTTGTTAAACATCTGATGACACACATGTAGCGTCTGGACCAATCAAAAACACAATTTTTGATTTGATTTAACAAATCAGTTATTCATTAGATTAACAAATCGTCACAGGCCCCTCACCCAATAAACTGGGCGCCAGTATGTCTGCAAACAACACCAGGCCCCCTGGTCCCCATGGCAACTAATGCTGATATCACTGGTTTTATGGCCCCAAAGGAATGTGAGTAGCGAAAATCACTACATTTTCCATAGGAAAGACAATGCACAGCAAAATGGACTCTTCTATAGTCCAGAAACCTTTCTGTGAATGAACACACATATCCTTCAGGTCATTGTGTATATTATTGCTGTCTTGTATATTGTCTGTTGCATTGAAGACTATTTTATGCATGCTTATGATATAACCACTCATTCATGTAACCTTACATATACCATGTTTGGTCTCTATGAATTCGTATTCGGATTATCTAATTGAGAGTGTATATTATATGTTTATACCTATGCAACATATTAGTGTTCTAAGAACATTTAGTAATCTTTCATCACGCCCCCACTCGAGTTCCATTTGCAAATTACCATGCCCTCACACAAAGGGTCATAAAACCCTCCAGTAATGGCAACCTCCCACTTAGGATTTCAGCCTTTATCATTGGACAAGCCCATCTTGAGAGGCGTGAATCTTCTCGGACCTTAAAGGCCTCACATCAGTGACCCGCCCTAGTCGGTGGTTTTGGTTGAATTCTGAGAAGATGAAGATGTGAGCAAACGCTCCAGGACACCCTAAGTTCGTGCCAGGCTTCGGCCTTGACTTTTCCATTCACCAAGATTCTCTGACTCAAACTGGTTCTTTTTCATCAACCAACTTCAGCAAAGATCAACTTGAACCTTCAGAATGTGCTAATATAAAATTAAATTAAGTAATTAAGACTATAAAATTGCAAAATAAATCTATCTATCAGTACTTTTTTACTTAAGTACATAAAAAATCAAGTACTTTTGTACTTTCACTCGAGTAAAATTGAAAAAGGAGTACTTTTACTGGAGTAATATTTTATTATACGTATCTGTACTTTTACTCAAGTACTTGATTTGTGTACTTTGTCCACCACTGCTATTCGCGCATATAAAGCTAAAGCCCTGTATAAGAAAAAAAAAAGACATTCTAATCTTACTGGTTAATGATCGACTAATGAGCTTCGGTTAACGGTCAGGAAAATAACCTAAATGAACAGAATGCTGTCATTCTACAATTCTCCAGCAGATTTACTATGCTGCATGCAAGTTCAAGTAACTCAAAAACTTGCGTACCCGAGCTGAGACCAGACGTGAGATTTGATCGTACTGTAGCCACCGCTCATGTCCATATTGATAAATTCCAAGCTTTGCATTGAAACAACCATATGGCCAATTTTCTGTCTTGCGTTAGTTTTGTAAATGAGGCCCTATGTGTATAGTCAGAGAGATTTCCCTTTCATTGGAACTTCAAACTGCGTCCTCTAGGGGTCGCTATGGGGAACGCCTTGTCGTGACCCGTGTCTGAAGCATACATTGAAAAAACACCAACTCGTTGGCCGGCGACAGCCATGACGTCACTACCGGTGCGACTATAGTATAAATAGGCGCCGAGAGCACACATCATTCTCTTCTTCGTCTTCATTGACTGTTTTGTTTGAAGCGTGCAAAAAAAAATTCTGTGGTAAGAGCGAACTTTAATCATCTCATTATGGCGAGCACTAGCAAAGTGTTTAAGGATGTGTGCATCTGTGTTGACGTTGTTAAACATCTGATGACACACATGTAGCGTCTGGACCAATCAAAAACACAATTTTTGATTTGATTTAACAAATCAGTTATTCATTAGATTAACAAATCGTCACAGGCCCCTCACCCAATAAACTGGGCGCCAGTATGTCTGCAAACAACACCAGGCCCCCTGGTCCCCATGGCAACTAATGCTGATATCACTGGTTTTATGGCCCCAAAGGAATGTGAGTAGCGAAAATCACTACATTTTCCATAGGAAAGACAATGCACAGCAAAATGGACTCTTCTATAGTCCAGAAACCTTTCTGTGAATGAACACACATATCCTTCAGGTCATTGTGTATATTATTGCTGTCTTGTATATTGTCTGTTGCATTGAAGACTATTTTATGCATGCTTATGATATAACCACTCATTCATGTAACCTTACATATACCATGTTTGGTCTCTATGAATTCGTATTCGGATTATCTAATTGAGAGTGTATATTATATGTTTATACCTATGCAACATATTAGTGTTCTAAGAACATTTAGTAATCTTTCATCACGCCCCCACTCGAGTTCCATTTGCAAATTACCATGCCCTCACACAAAGGGTCATAAAACCCTCCAGTAATGGCAACCTCCCACTTAGGATTTCAGCCTTTATCATTGGACAAGCCCATCTTGAGAGGCGTGAATCTTCTCGGACCTTAAAGGCCTCACATCAGTGACCCGCCCTAGTCGGTGGTTTTGGTTGAATTCTGAGAAGATGAAGATGTGAGCAAACACTCCAGGACACCCTAAGTTCGTGCCAGGCTTCGGCCTTGACTTTTCCATTCACCAAGATTCTCTGACTCAAACTGGTTCTTTTTCATCAACCAACTTCAGCAAAGATCAACTTGAACCTTCAGATTGCATCAAACCTCTCTTTCAGACAGACGAGACGTGCAAGTATTCAAACTTAGTCTTATTAATTGATACATTAGGTATCATTTGCACCTTTTTAGTATAGCTCACCCAAAAATAAAAAGTCACTCATTACTTACCCACCCTGTTTTTTGTTTTGTTTTGTTTTTTCAGAACATGAAATGCTTGTCTATATATAATGAATTAATTTTTTAAAAAGACGGTAAAGTATCACAGAATTGTCCCATGATATGTTGGTCATATATTCCAATTGTTCTGGGAGTGTATGAGAGGGTTTGGTGAAAAACAAACCGAAATTTAGTTTAACAAAATAATTTACTTAATGAAAGTCCTAACCTTGGCCGTCGGTCTTCTGTGCATGACTGCACCTTCATGAAACTCTATTAATGCAGCAGTTCACTCCTACTCACCCAGAAAAAAGCACACAAGTTGTTAGAAATCAAGATGAATAAAAATGCAACATGAAATACAACACCTAGCAATAATAGAATGTAAATAATAAAGTTTAATATCTACATTTCTCTACAAATATCTATGAAAGTACATGGATTGTATTTTGTGTTGTTTTTATTCATCTTGATTTCTCACAGCTTGTTTGCTTTAAACTGCTGCGCTAATAGAGGCTCATTAATCTGCAGCCGTGTGCAGAGACCAAAGGCCAAGGCCAAGCTTTTCTTTAAATAATACATTCAATTTTGGTTTATTTTTCACTAAACCCTATCATATAACCCAGAATACTTGGAATATACGGTATGTGCTGCATGGGACCATTCTGTGATACTCGTGTCTTTTTTTAAAAGCTTGATGCTGATCGCTAGCCATTACATGGACAATCGTGAGCAGGACATTTTTTTTATTCTCCTTTTGTAGTCAAAGAAAGAAAGAAAGAAGGGCATATGGCATTAGAACAAACCTAGTGTGAGTAAATGATGATTTAAAATTCTGTTTTTTCTTTCTTCTTCTGGTGAACCAATAATTTAAGGTGTGCTTAACAAGATCACTTCCCCTATATTAGGGCTGCACGATAAATCGCATGCGATTTACCACTGATTACAGAACCGGCTTTACTGAGAAGATGCGTGTTAAATATCGCATGCAATTTATCGTGCAGCCCTACCCTATATGTAGTCCATCTTATATCATGACAAATAAAATAGTGAACCCGCATATTTTTGAAAACCTGGTCTTTTTAAAAATCCTTTAAAGGTAAACTCATTAAGTTGTTGCTTACAATTATCTGACTCTTATTCTTCTCTAAAGAACAATGGTTTCCGACTCTTTCAGGGCACATATGGTTTGTTTACTGACTGCTGCTGCAGTGATGTTGGTTGCATGCTCATTTAATCTGAATCAGTGAATCATTCCATTTCAACATGTATAACATTCGAGTTGTATTTGTTGTTATATTGTTTGGTTTGCTTGTTTTGTCCATCTACTTAATGTTTGTGCTTTGTAAAACATGGAAAGCAGTGCTTGAAAGCACTATATACAGTACAGTATATATCAAACATAGTAATAGCAGTAGTCAGTTTCTTCACAGCAAGTCGTGAGATCTCAACACAGTGGTGCCGGTGAGCGGCGCTCCACACACAATACAACAGCCTTTTCTGTCTGCACTCCATCTCTTCTGAGTGATGGTGATATTCTCAAATTCACTGCTCATTACTTTAACTGTTAAACTGTGTTTAACTAGCAACAATTATTGCAGTTTTAACTTTAAAACATTTCTGTGCTCATTAAAGAATTAGGCAAATGTATGACATTTTAAAAGATCATCTGTCTTGAACATATAGGACAAATACATACTGTGTACATTCAGATGTTTTTCCTTTGCTCTGATAGTCCATAATACACTGTATCAGATGATGATTTTCATCCAGCATCTATGCAAGAACAAACAAGCAAAGAAGGTCCATGATGTTACCGCTACCACGATTACACAATAATAGTCAAATAACAGCAAATTGATATTAAGTGGTAAATCTATGGATAGTAAGTGCACTTTACAAACATAAATGACCTGATACAGAAAGAACAGGCACTGCTAAACCAATCGATATTACTTTGACTGACATCACCCTTTGTACTTCGACTGATATTATTTGCAGTTATATTAAATACAATATTACTGGCATTAACTGATTCACTATAGACAGGCCATCACTATGATAATAATGGCTCTGTAATTGATATTCTAATGGACTCCCGTCAACCAAGCGCAAATAATCACTGGCGTTTACTGTACTTCAAATCTCACAAAACAACTTGAACAACTAGCTACTAATAATGTGGTATTGTGCGTGTTTAAGTAGTGGTAGTATCAAAGCATTCATTTTATGCCCAATCATTAATTCTTGTCAAATACATTTAATGCCACAACAGAATAACAGCATGCTCAGATTGGATTAGGGTGCATAAGCAGTAAAAGTGTGTTATCAGAGACGTAATGACCAGTGTTAGGATATGCGTTTGTTTGTTGAGGAGAGAAGCACCGTCAGCATTCACAGTCAAATACAGGCGAACAAAGCAGCCTACCTTCTGTATGGTTTGCTGCGTGATCTCTCCTTTCCCCCTCGGACGCACAGCTGGAAACCTAACAGACATTTTCCAGTGTGAAATGATAATAAATGTTTTATCTGTATATATTATGCCGCGTTGAGGCGCTTATAGACTCCGGACGAGTATTGCTGACTGATGAAACATAGGGGAGTCCCAGCGTCTAAATATTATTGTTTTGCAAAAAATGAACCATTATGATAACTGGCCGATGTAAAGCACAAAAGGGTGTTGAATTTTGGGACAGCTAGCTAGAGATGCATTTTTTTAGCGCTCATTCGTAAATAAATGTATTATGTAAGGGACCACCTGCTCCTCCAGTGTCTCTTGGTATAATCTGTTCAACTCTATTGGGCCGCTGCTGTCCGTAACGCGTCAGTCTCCCACGCACGCGACGGACAAAGCCACTCAGTGACATTATAATTGCTTTTGTCCCCCCCTGGCTGTTATATATGTTTCTTGTTATATTTCCTGATTTTATGCTGTATTGTATTTACATTTGATATATTGTTAGAAAACACTCTCTGTCTTTTGATGCCGTACCCCTCC
>NW_015506546.1:84460-89962 GCF_001515645.1 Sinocyclocheilus grahami
GTAAGTGTGCACGTTATGCTTTGCCCACTTTCTAAAATCCTGTACTGTAAGAGCTACGCGCAATAGTTTCGTGCTCTTTCTGAGTGGTTTAAAACCCTGGTTCCGCCTTGGGCACCACTCCTCCTATGTATCCTCTGGATACCTACTTTAACACGGTGTTGCTACTAAGGGTCTGTTGAGACAGTTCCTTCAGCACATACAAAGAGAAAAGCCGTAGATTGACTTGATGACTTCTCAAGACATAGCGTTTTGGGGATGCGCTATTGTGCCACGAGAACCCCTAGAACGGTATCTCTAAAATCCACATAGCTGGTAAGTGTGCACGTTATGCTTTGCCCTCTTTCTAAAATCCTGTACTGTAAGAGCTACGCGCAACAGTTTCGTGCTCTTTCTGAGTGGTTTAAAACCCTGGTTCCGCCTTGGGCACCACTCCTCCTATGTATCCTGTGGATACCTACTTTAACAGGGTGTTGCTACTAGGGGTCTGTTGAGACAGTTCCTTCAGCACATACAAAGAGAAACGTGCGGTAGCCCGTGTGACAGGCCAAGACTAGTATGATTCTAGGCTCTTGGTCGTATTCCCTTAAAGGAATCTATTCCTAATTCCAAGCCTTGAGCTCTACCCCGGGCCCAGGAGTCTGGCCCTAACAGGTAAGCATTTTGGGGTATGTAGCCTAGGCCTTTGGCCGTAGGGAATAACGTCACTGACAGCCGTCTAACGTCCCAGGGGAAACTCCCATAGCAATATGATAGAGTTGGTACTTAGTGCTCGCCATGGTTCTGGCATGCACTCCCCTCAGCATGGTGGCGTGGGTATACCGTTCCACATAGCGACCCCTAGAGGACGCAGTTCGAAGTTCCCATGAAAGGGAACGTCTCAGGTTACTTATGTAACCATGGTTCCCTGAGTAGGAAACGAGACACTGCGTCCTCTAGGTTTCTTGCCATGCTGCGGACGCAAGCTTCAGACGAAGAAGTGAATGATGTGTGCTCCCGGTGCCTATTTATACTATAGTCACACCGGTAGTGGCGTCATGGCTGTCGCCGGCCAATGAGTTGGTGTTTTTTCAATGTATGCTTCAGACACGGGTCACGACAAGGCGTTCCCCATAGCGACCCCTAGAGGACGCAGTGTCTCGTTCCCTACTCATTCTGAGGCGAGGGGCGTGGCATTTCTGAACTGCACTAGGCGGTTTAGCCAATCACAACACACTGGGCCAGCTAACTAATGTGGGCCCATCACATATTTCTGAGGAAGGGGCTTCATAACACCAGGATATCATCAGAGCGTGCATCGGAGAAGGGTCAAAGCGGTGTAGAATAAAGGTAAATTGTGTGAAAAATAATGTTTTTTTTTTTTTTTTCAAATGAAGCATTAACACATGTTAGACTGCACCCCAATAAACACAATCAAGCCTAGAAAAAAAAAAACAGTCAACCACCCCTTTAAGAGAACTTTGTGAGATCGCATTAAGCTCAAATTAGCTTGTTAATAATTATAGCCTAAAGGGAGCGCTCTTTGCACCATAGTAATGGATGGGACAAAAAATAGACCAAAATAGACATGCATTAAGGTTAGAGCACCCTCAGTATTTTCAGAAGCACCCTCAGTGATTTGATTCTGGAACCGGACCTGCACCGCTGTTATTAATACAGTATGTCTGTTCCAAGCAGGCGATTATTAACTTCTAATAATTTAACTTCTCAATAATTATGTTATGAAATTTGTGTGCTTCATTCATGAGAGTGGTATATTTAATGTAAATGTTTAAATATAAAGCTTACTTCATCGCTATCATCATACAGTAAAAGAGTGTGTGCAGAGATGCGCAAATAATTACGCCATTTAGCCTGCTGTGTATAAATCCTGATATGTGCCTCACAAGGTTTATAGATCAGGCGCAAACATATTTTGTGTTACATGAATGAATTAAATTATGAAGAATGACTGGAGACGGATTGGAGATGCTTTTACTTTGCGTTATAAGAGTTCTGCATTCTATATTTTTTTTACGGCTTTATAATAAATTTTGGGGACAGAATCGACTTTGGCAAAAAGTGGTGGGGACACCTGCTAACTACGTCTATGGTTTGAGAGGTGTTTCCATGGGATGTCCAAACAGAACGTTGGTGGGCATTATACAAATATGGTAACTTGTGAACTTCATGGAAATGGGATTCGAGTTTTAAATGACTCGTTTAAGCGATTCAGAGTCGACTCTTTCTTTTGTGAGACAATAACTTTATTTATGATGCATTCTCAGCTTTACAACTTTGCAGATTGTTTACATTCACATACAGTTACATTACATGAAAAGTAATTTTCAAAAATCCATAATAGGGGCACTGTCATAGAAGACCATAATCTAATCAATCCACAAATGCATTACATTTTCGGAGTGTTTGTTTTCACTAAGTGCAAATATTCTGTCTTGTGGTGAAGGCTGTTTACACAAATAGAACTAGCAAAATAACAGAAGAAATCAGTGGTGTGGAGAGCAAGCAAAGTGAATTTAGCTTTTTTGATCTGCCTTTTTCTAATTTCATCATCTATATAAGGAATGGCTCTATTGCAGTCATAATTTTGTCTTGAGAAGTGGTGGTGACGATTGTGATACTTTAAATATCCATGATAAAACCTAAAATTATTGAAACTCAATACATAATATTAAAAGCAGTTTCATGAGCAGCAGTGAGCACAAGTTACCATGCTAACCAGATACATTGCACACTGAATGTAGCTAGAAGCATGAAACATATGAGCTTAATTTGTACTAATTATTAGGACATAATCAGACTTGAGCATCAGGGTAAGTGCAGACAGGTGCATAGGTCTTTGAATACTAGTACATTTAATGGTCATTTGCGGCAGTGGTTGTACAGTACATCATTTATCTAATATTCTAATATTCAATAATAAACGTACATATATTTACATACAGTGCTTAGACTGTGATTTCTGCAATACAAAACATAATATAAAGAAGAATTTTTAGAGCCAGGTAACCCCTGCTGTTATTAACACTTAAAAAGCATGTCATGGGAAAAGTATTTCAAAAGCAGCGCATCCATTATATATTTCTGTTTATACCTTAAATTCTTATAATTGTTGGAACTTCTGTATCATGACTTCATGTCATTTGCTCAGTTCATGAGAGTGGAATATTTAAATGTGTAAATGGAAAGCACCGTTTACTTCATCTCTTCAATCACACAGTAAAAGAGTGCATATGACCCAGAGTGAGCGGCACTGCACATACAATTATGATGCTTATAATTTATAAATCCTGATACATGCACGGCAATGTTTATAGATCAGGCCTATCTCATTATGTGTAAGGCTAAAGTTCAGAACAACTGACTGGGGATGCCTTTTCTTTGCATTTTAACTTGTAAGCCTTCAACAAGTTTAAAAAAAAAAATGTTTATGGCTTTCAAAAAGTGGCGGGGACAAAATCAACTTTTATTAAAAAAAAAGTGTTGGCCCCCAAATAACACCTATGCTCTATTGTATACTATTGCAAATATGCTTAAAACACCCCAAACCTCATATAAAAAAAACAGTAAATTAATTAATTGTGCTCAAAACACATGCTTTTAATTTGTGACTATGAAGTATTGTGAGTTGTAAGTTTTAAAAGTAAGAAAAGTCTCACAAGAAATACAAATAATAATTGATAGGAAGAACCTGAGCAGGATTAAGAATGTTAAAATTAGATATAAGTGTAAACTATAGAGGGTCCATGTTAAAACTAAAGAAACATCCAGATGAACATTACAAACTAATTTGAAATGATTACATAAAAAGTTGTAGTGGGCTAATTTGGACTGCACGTAGCCTTAACTGCTACACATGTACCTATATCTTTTAGCCACTATATTATTCACACATCTATATGTAAGGAGTTAATATGTAAGGTATAGCTCACCCAAAAATAAAAAGTCACTCATTACTTACCCACCCTGTTTTTTGTTTTGTTTTGTTTTTTCAGAACATGAAATGCTTGTCTATATATAATGAATTAATTTTTTAAAAAGACGGTAAAGTATCACAGAATTGTCCCATGATATGTTGGTCATATATTCCAATTGTTCTGGGAGTGTATGAGAGGGTTTGGTGAAAAACAAACCGAAATTTAGTTTAACAAAATAATTTATTTAATGAAAGTCCTAACCTTGGCCGTCGGTCTTCTGTGCATGACTGCACCTTCATGAAACTCTATTAATGCAGCAGGTCACTCCTACTCACCCAGAAAAAGCACACAAGTTGTTAGAAATCAAAATGAATAAAAATGCAACATGAAATACAACACCTAGCAATAATAGAATGTAAATAATAAAGTTTAATATCTACATTTCTCTACAAATATCTATGAAAGTACATGGATTGTATTTTGTGTTGTTTTTATTCATCTTGATTTCTCACAGCTTGTTTGCTTTAAACTGCTGCGCTAATAGAGGCTCATTAATCTGCAGCCGTGTGCAGAGACCAAAGGCCAAGGCCAAGCTTTTCTTTAAATAATACATTCAATTTTGGTTTATTTTTCACTAAACCCTATCATATAACCCAGAATACTTGGAATATACGGTATGTGCTGCATGGGACCATTCTGTGATACTCGTGTCTTTTTTTAAAAGCTTGATGCTGATCGATAGCCATTACATGGACAATCGTGAGCAGGACATTTTTTTTATTCTCCTTTTGTGGTCAAAGAAAGAAAGAAAGAAGGGCATATGCCATTAGAACAAACCTAGTGTGAGTAAATGATGATTTAAAATTCTGTTTTTTCTTTCTTCTTCTGGTGAACCAATAATTTAAGGTGTGCTTAACAAGATCACTTCCCCTATATTAGGGCTGCACGATAAATCGCATGCGATTTACCACTGATTACAGAACCAGCTTTACTGAGAAGATGCGTGTTAAATATCGCATGCAATTTATCGTGCAGCCCTACCCTATATGTAGTCCATCTTATATCATGACAAATAAAATAGTGAACCCGCATATTTTTGAAAACCTGGTCTTTTTAAAAATCCTTTAAAGGTAAACTCATTAAGTTGTTGCTTACAATTATCTGACTCTTATTCTTCTCTAAAGAACAATGGTTTCCGACTCTTTCAGGACACATATGGTTTGTTTACTGACTGCTGCTGCAGTGATGTTGGTTGCATGCTCATTTAATCTGAATCAGTGAATCATTCCATTTCAACATGTATAACATTCAAGTTGTATTTGTTGTTATATTGTTTGGTTTGCTTGTTTTGTCCATCTACTTAATGTTTGTGCTTTGTAAAACATGGAAAGCAGTGCTTGAAAGCGCTATATACAGTACAGTATATATCAAACATAGTAATAGCAGTAGTCAGTTTCTTCACAGCAAGTCGTGAGATCTCAACACAGTGGTGCCGGTGAGCGGCGCTCCACACACAATACAACAGCCTTTTCTGTCTGCACTCCATCTCTTCTGAGTGATGGTGATATTCTCAAATTCACTGCTCATT
>NW_015506546.1:90285-97642 GCF_001515645.1 Sinocyclocheilus grahami
AAAACTCCCCTCGACATGCCTATATAAGATCTGTATTTCTGTGAATAAATTGAAGTATTTGAGAATACATGGACTGTGTGTTTTCTTACTTCCCGGCCGTATTTATACACTTGGAGAGACTGAGAAGATTTCACGGTGGCAAAGAGATACGAGGGACCAAATTGTTATTTTTATTAACATATATCATGGGTTAATAATAATAATAATAAAAAAGCCACACAGTGATGTTCGTGAACAAAGGGAACCGGCTCGTCTGAGCTTTGCTTTTAGTAACAGGACAGAATTAATGATGTTGTTTTCCGCCACACTGCTCGGTCAAGCGCACTGACAGCGAGTGTTGTGTTGATGTGACCAACGGGAGGATGTCATTCACCCCTTACGATAAACAACCATAGCTTTACTTAAAAAAATAAAAATAATTATAAATAAATAAACAACATGGTTAGGCTACTATTGTTAAACCTTGGTAATCACAAATTAACCATGGGTTTGCTGCACTAGTTTAACCATTTTACCATTTAACAAATGGTAAAATGTTAAAGGTTTAAAATGGTTACATTTACAACCAGGGGCGTCAGACTGGGGGTAAAACCAGTACTGATTACCAGGGCCCCAAAGGAAAAGAGGGCCCTTGAAAAGTATGGAATATATTTTATTTTACCTGGATATTTTAATTTCCTAATTAAATTTCATGATGAATGTCAGATGAAACGTAAATTGGGGCGTCAGACTGGGGGTAAAACCAGTACTGATTACCAGGGCCCCAAAGGAAGAGAGGGCCCTTGAAAAGTATGGAATATATTTTATTTTACCTGGATATTTTAATTTCCTAATTAAATTTCATGATGAATGTCAGATGAAACGTAAATTTTGTGTATTGGCTGAATAACTTGGTTGATTGACTGACGGTTTCATGATCCCACCCCCCTTGCTAATGCGCCAAATGGTTTAGTCCATCTGCACGCAGTTTGTTTATGTGAGTTGAGAATCTGGTGCAGCGCTGTAGAAATGTCTTTCTCAAAGAAAGCCAAATCAGGCCACCAAAAAAGAAAGGAAAGACAGGAGAAGTTAAGAAAACAAAATGAGGGGAAACAATTGGTTACTGACGTCTTTTCAAAGAAAGGTGAGCGCAAACTAGAACACGAAATTTATAGTGCTAAACTGCTTGAATATCCCCGCGAATCCGCGATCGTTAGTGCTAAAAATGAACAGACAACCCATTGAAAGAGCAGAACATACACTTTCAGATGGCAATTTGGTTATACATGTAATCTCAGGTAAAGGCTACATAAATAAACTGTACACTAACAATGCTGTTTGCATACAACACACCATTATAATAGCGTAATTTTGAAACATGTTTAATTTTAAATTAATAGGCTATAATATCTAAAATTAGCAATAGTAGGCTAATCAGTGTCATAGGTAGCTTGTTAGCTCATCGGTAGCTACAGGTGAAACTCGAACAATTAGAATATTGTGCAAAAGTTTTTATTTCAGTAATTCTAATATACAATATAGTTAATATATTAATATAATGGTATAACTATATTATATAGACTCATTACATGCAAAGTGAGATATTTCAAGCCTTTATTTGTTTTAATGTTGATGATTATTTATGGCTTACAGCTTATGAAAACCCCAAATTCAAAATTAGAATATTGTGAAAAGGTTTTCATAGCTGTAAGCCATAATCATCAAAATTACAACAAATAAAGGCTTGCAATATCTCACTTTGCATGTAATGAGTCTATGTAATATATTAGTTTCACCTTTTAAGTTGAATTACTGAAATGAACGTACATTATGTACACTAATGTTTACAAATTAACAACATTATATTTGTCAGATTTAGTAGAAGCAGATCTTAACATTGTGAAACACATGGCCCTCAGTTTCAGAAACTGTCACATCAGGGAGTGGAGTAGCAACAGACCCTTCATCCTCTTCCTTGGATTTGAGACAAGTTGAGCTAATATAGTTCAAAATGAAAGCAAACCATGTTTAGCCATTCTGACTGAAAGGTGTTAAGTGACACTAACATCGTAGTGTGTTTTATTATAGTAGGTTATAATTAGGATAAGAGGTTAATATAAAATGTATCCTTCATGTAGAGAAAGATAGAGAAGATGTGATTGAGGATGATGGTGGAAGTGAAGAGAGCAGGGAGCATGAGTGTTGCTCTGAGCACAGTGTGCAAATGAGAGATGGAGAGGGACTGGAAAGTAGGCAGAGCAATTCAGACCAGTTTTTGTCAGAGGATCCAGGACTATGGCCAGATCAATTAATGAATGATCAGAGCGACACCATAGTACTCAGGCTGGCAAGTAAAGGTACAGAGAAAACTAACAAAATGCCACCTAAAGATATGGAAGGGAAACCATTTCCCATTTATCTTGAATTTGTAAAGTCAGCAAACGGCCGTGAAAAAATCAGAAGAGACTGGCTTATTCATAGTGAGAGTGCAGAGGCTCTATATTGCATCCCATGCCTTCTGTTCTCTCATGAGCTGACAAAGCCATCAAGAAGTGCTCTGAACAGCAAGGATGGAGTTAAATTAGCACACATTAAATGGCAAAGAATGTACAACAAATTGCCAGAACATGAGAAAAACATGCCTCATAAGCAGTGAAATGGAAAAGCCTTCAGCACTCATTACTGGCAGCAACTGGAGTTGATGGTCACCTTCAAAGACAAATACTGGCAGAAATAGAAAAGAATAGGCTTATTCTACAGAGGCTTTTGCATGTGACCCTACATTTGGCATCACGAAACCTTGCATTCAGAGGCAAAAATTCTAATTTAGATGATGTCCACAATGGGCATTTTCTTGGCACTTTAGAAAAACAAAGTGGTAGGGGGGGGGGGGGGGGCATGGGGGCCCATCAGGACTGCCTATGCATAGGGCCCGGGATCTTGTGCAACGCCCCTGTTTACAACCATGGTATTAGTAAAACTGGGGTTATACAAATGTTAACCAATACGCAAAAAAAAAACAAAAAACTTTTACTATAATAAAACCGTGGTTATTTTTCGTAAGGGACATACACATGAACCCAACATTCAGACAGAGTAGTGTTTTTTAAATAATGTAACATTTCTTAAGCATGTAATAATGTTTGATGGTTTATTTAATTGTTTCATACTGATTGTAAAAAATATAGTATTATAAAAAATTTAATAAATTAGTTTGGTTGAATGATAAAAGCAGGACAGAGGGAATGCATGTCAACCAGCTACGCATTTCTGCTCAAATCTTTCTGTCATATCTCTAATATCTGTTGAACAACAAGTCATTTTTAAAATTATGATAAAGTATATTATGTACAGTGACAAGTTTATGTTTGTGAAGCATTTTAAAATATCAAAATGTCTAAATAGATGAAGATCAGACCACATTTTCACAGAAATGCATGTCACAATGAAAGACAAAAATAATTTGATTAATAACACACAAACGGCTGTAGTTTTCAAAATGTTATTGAAGAAACGGAGTGATGCCCTGCTCTTTAAGTAAAGGCACACAAAGAACTGACAAATCTGTTCGTCTCAAGAAAGGTTGGTTAGTGTCGGACATGCCTTGATCCTAACAACTTACAAATGCATTCCAGAGAATTACAAAGATGGAAAACGCAACAAACACTTTGCTGTCTTGCAAATGTAGAAATTTCTGGACCATTACTCTCCCAAGAAGCGGGCATCCTGCAAAGATCATTCTAAGAACACAACGAGCCATACTGAAAGAGGTAGAGAACTTGTGGATAACAGCAAGTCTCTCAGAAAACTCTAGACTTAAAACTACACAAGTCTTTGTTCATGTGTCCACTAGATGCCAGCACCTGCATCGCCAAATTGCGTAACACAGTTCATTGGTTGTGGTGGTTTCCCCAATACAGCAGCATTGATGGCGGAAAGGGAATGTCTCGCTCAAGTCTGTAACCCTGTTACAGCTGAATGACGTGTTCTCAGCACAAACCTGAATGAGTGCATGCATGCCGCCATCTATATACTAGTATGTGCGTGGAGTGGCTTGGCATGCAAATCCCACTCACCAATAATTATTGGCTATTTCTTGTACTACTCACAGGTGATTGGTCTCCCAATACATCAGTATCAGCATCGTCTCTTTTCCTTCCTTCAGGGGACAAGGGTTATATACGAAAACAAGACTATTTCCAGTATCAACAAAAGCTTACACATTGACAGATGAAATTAAACAAAATAAATACATGATTATGATAATAACTGATTTGTCTTTAACCCTCTGGGGTCCGGGGGTAGACTCCTAGAGAAGTTTTGACATGCCCTGACATTTGTGCTTTTTTTAGTTGCTTATACACTCTAAAAAATGCTGGGTTAAATATAACCCATTGCTGGGTAAAATAGGGACAAACCCAGCAATTGGGCTGTTTTGACCCAGCGGTTGGGTTAAATGTTTAACCCAATCTTCTGGGTAGTAACCCAACTGCTGGGTCAAAACAGCCCAATTGCTGGGTTTGTCCATATTTTACCCAGCAATGGGTTATATTTAACCCAGCATTTTTTAAAGTGTAAACATATAAATGGCTAAAATTAAAGAACACTGTAATCAGCACAAACTGGGCTACAATAATATGTGAGCAGCATGTATGTACCTGATTGTGTTTTTGAGAAAACAACATTTATGCGTGGTTAGTGAAAAACTAAAATTTTAAAGTTACTGAAATAAGGCCATAAAACACATACAGAACATTTGTTCACAAGACTTTTGAGAACTGGGTCTTGAAGTCTAGAGTTTTTGCTTCAAAATGATGTGAAAATCATCCTGTTCACTCATTCACAGAAAACAATAAATTCATTTAAATTTTCTAAGACACTTTTTGTGTAGAAAAGGTGTATGTGAGGAGGCGTGAATGATCATGAATAATGCTGTGACTCACACCCGAGAAGACAAAGACCCACATAATGATCTGCATAATGAGCCTTTCAGTCAGGTGTGTGACTGAGAGGGAAGAGTTACAAGAAAGAATGTGAGGAAAAAAGTATATATTATTATATAAAAATTTGTATATATATAAGTATATAAAAGGAAGAAATTTATATATTTTTTGTTGGTAGTTTATTTAGAATATATATAACTATCACATAAAATAACTTCAGATTCACTTGTGAGTGCATTTAAACAGTTTATTAGGAACAAAACAAACAAAAAAACAACAACACAAGAGTCAAAACGTCGTAGGTGCAATATCCAAAATATCCAAAACAGTGGCAGGAAACTTGAAGACAGGAAAACTTAAGACAGCATAAACTGCATGAGAAAACAAATGGATGTGAGTACCACCACAATGATCTGACAAAGACAGAGCAACAGGTTCTTTTACACTGTTATTCTCACATCTGAAATAAAAAAGCAAGCATGCTGTTTACACAAACTACATTATTGTGATGTTCACTGAAAATAACAACAAAGAAACAAAATAGAAATAGAAACAAAGAACACAATTACCACATAGCACACATATTTTACCATACAGTAAATGAATCAAATTAAAGTAACGTTTGTAAAATTGTGAATTCACACTTACTCTATAAGATTCTGAATGGAGATGAAAACTGAACGAGACCTGTGTCCTCTTGCTGTGTGAGATGCAGGTGAAGGTAAGAGTGGTGTATTCAGTCCTAAAAGAATTTCATAAACAATCGTTAGCATTTTTTTAACAGTAGCCTACCTTATGCGTATATGCATACTTCATTAGAAAAACAATGTCAATAACAAAGAAACTACATTCTAACACTATCAACCACAAATAATATAACCATACACGCATAATAAACGTACAACTACTATACACTACACTGTGCACTTAGTATGATTTTCCAGTGAATTCAAAACTGAACGACACTCACGTGAATTTCTTGTGCAAGATGCCGATAAGTGATTAGTCAACAGAAGAGACGGACGGCAGCGCGTGAGTGTTTTGCTTAATACTTGTTTGTAGATCTGTTGTTTAAATTATTACTTGCTGCTACTTCTACTTTGTATTTTCACTGTAGTTTGTATTTTTGATTGCACTTACTGGTAATTATAATAATTGCCGTCGGCTAAGAAGGAGCCTGTGTTATTTGCATTGCTCCCTTCCTGCACTAAAGTGCGAACTGTAGTTTCGATTTGAGCAACTGCCCTGCTATAGGCTATTGTCTGTGCTAATTAGAATGGAGGCCACAGCTGTTTTCACTTTAGTCTCTTAGACACTGTGTATGTCTTTGATGTCTGTGCACTGTTCAGTGCAGCGTTCAGCCTCCTCGTGTAAAGGCCGACGAGTGTAAAGAACTGCGACTTTACCTGCGTGACTTCACTGAGCAACGAAACCAGCAACGCACTTAAGTACTATTTTTATCTTACCTTTACACACTCTCCTTTTCTGTCCTCTTTTCTCCTCCTCTATCATGTGTTTCCAAAACATTCCGGTTGTCTCGCACCAACGCTCTAACATCATATGCAGACGGCAACACAATCTTGCTAATCTGCATCCTATCTCTACATTTTCTACTGCACCTCTTTCTTTCTCTGTGGGTCTCTGGAATTGTCAGTCAGCTGTCAACAAAGCAGACTTCATTTCAGCTTTTTCTTTACAATCTACACTCAGCATCTTGGGCTTGACTGAGACCTGGATTTGTCCAGAAGACTCCGCAACCCCAGCTGCTCTAACAATGAGCGCCACGGCTGATTTTTACCCGCATTTGGCGGGTTGGCGGGTGTTAATTTCAAACCCTGACTACAGACACACGTAAAATCTTCAAAACATTCCATTCTCTACTCTGTCCCCCTCCACCACCACCTCCCACCACTTCTATAACATTAAACCTACATTAAACACTTATCTTATAGACAGCTACAGACCTGTCTCTCTCCTTCCATTAATAGTGAAAACTCTCGAATGAGTTGTTTTCAACCAGGTATCATTGTTTCTTACACAGAACAACCAACTGCATCCTAACCAGTCAGGCTCCAGGAGTGGCCATTCAACTGAGACTGCGCTACTGTCAGTCACGGAAGCCTTGCAGATGGCAAATGCTGATTCCAAATCATTGGTTCTTATTCTGTTGGATCTATCTGCTGCTTTTGACACCGTGAATCATCAGATCCTCTTGTCCGCCCTCTCATCACTGGGCATCACAGGGATTTTACTTCGCTGGTTTGAATCCTATCTCACTGATAGGTCTTTCAGGGTGTCCTGGGGAGGGGAGGTATCCAAAGCACATCAACTGGTCACTGAGGTTCCTCAGGGATCAGTTCTTGGACCCCTCCTCTTCTCCATATACACTACATCACTGGGTCCCATCATACAGGCACATGGCTTCTCCTACCATT
>NW_015506546.1:97652-115257 GCF_001515645.1 Sinocyclocheilus grahami
TAATTACCCCATCAACTTCGGTCAGAAATCTTGGTGTAATCTTTGATGACCAGCTGACCTTCAAAGACCACATTGCAAAGACTGCTTGATTTTGCAGTTTTGCATTGCACAACATTAGAAAGATCAGGCCTTAATCATGCAAAGATCAGGCCCCACTAACGGAGCATGCTGAACAACTTCTTGTCCAGGCCCTTGTCATTTCTAGCCTGGACTACTGCAATGCTCGTCTGGCTGGACACGATCTAATCTCTACAAATGATTCAGAATGCAGCGACATGACTGGTCTTCAACGAGCCCAAAAGAGCCCATGTTACACCTCTCTTTATCTCCTTGCACTGGCTACCGGTTGCGGCTCGCATCAAGTTCAAGACACTGATGCTTGCATATAGAACACAGCCACAGGCTCAGCACCCGCCTACCTCCACTCACTACTACGAGTCTACATCCCCTCCTGAAGTCTGAGATCCGCTAGTGAGGGACACCTTGTGGTACCATCACAGAGAGGCTCAAAATCACTTTCCAGAACATTCTCGTTCACCATTCCTGGCTGGTGGAATGATCTTCCCACCCTCATCCGGAATGCTGATTCCCTGACAATTTTCAAGCGACAGCTGAAAACTCATCTCTTTCGACACTACTTGACATCATCCTAAATTAAAGAAAAAATAAAAACTTAGTCTTTCTCTTTATTTATTCCTTCCCTTTCTAGCTTGTACTTATTTGAACAATGCCTGAAACTTGGTATTACGAGCACTTCATGTGTCTGTTTGCCTCTTTAAGAAGAATCGCTTTATGTATTCCCCAATTGTAAGTCACTTTGGATAAAACCGTCTGCAAAATGACTAAATGTAGATGCCGGTGATGCAGCCACATTCCTATGAAAATTGAAACAGTTGTAAGCAATTACCAGAACATGCATAGCTGATAATATAACGCATCACTGATAAGAAAGGACATGCGTATATGTCTGTCGATGGGTCTGGGTTAAGTTGTCTGGTTTTTGACAGAGGAACTACTCACAGATGATGTTGACCCGCCTACAGATCGCTGAGTTTCCACACATTCAGAATGTTTTCATTTTTCATTTGTATTTTGGTGTGTTTAGTGATTCTGAATGGATCCGTATAGTAGTTTGCAGTCCTTTGACACCTCCCTGTGGTCTTTGTTTGATAAGGCAGGTTGACTTTTGCTTATTTGTTAAACTTACTGTATAACAAACAAACAAACAAAAACACACTATTTTCAAATCTATCTTGAATTTGTTTTGTTTAAAAATAATTACATGGAATTGTAATACAAAGTTATTTGTGGATATAAGCCCATAGGAAAAATGTATTACTCAGTGGTTGCTTTTCCTAAGCTCAGGAGACTTAGGAGATTCTCATGTTTCTCTCATTTTAGTATCAACAGCATTTCAGATGTTTCTCCTAAAATTCCTTGGGGGAAATAGAAGTAGACACAAATATTTGAGGAAAAAAGTGTCAAAACTGAGAATGTGGTGAAAAAAACATAGAATATCCCTTTATTGTCTTGCTCAAGACTCCAATATTGAAATATTTGATTGCTCAGTGGTTGCTCTTTCTAAGCTCATGAGACTTAGTTGTGATTCTCATGTATTTCTCATATTAGTCTCAACAGTGTCTCAGATGTTTCTCCTAAAAATCCGTATGGAGAACTAAAAGTAGAAAACTGGTCTTGCTCAAGACTCCAATATTGAAATATTTGATTGCTCAGTGGTTGCTCTTTCTAAGCTCATGAGACTTAGTTGTATTTCTCATATTAGTCTCAACAGTGTCTCAGATGTTTCTCCTAAAAATCCGTATGGAGAACTAAAAGTAGAAAACTGAGACATGAGAAAGTTCTGAAAGAAAGGAATCCAAAATGACATTGGGAGAGAAATGTGTGAGAAACATGGGAGATCTCTTTATTGTCTTGCTGTAATCTCTTGCAAGACTCCATTATAAAAATGTTTTACTGCTCAGAGGTTGCTTTTTTGTTTGTTTGCAATGGGATTTTTCATCTTTAATGGTCAGGACAGTAGGAGTAGATACAGGTATCAGTTGGACAGGTGAGAATTGAACAGAAGCAAGAAAGTACTTTTAGCTGGGATTTGAACCCATGTTGTCTGAGGTGCAGTTGTGCCTTCACATCGATGTGCTGCCCACAAGGCTATGGCTCTAAGGAGTGACACTCAGGATACTAAGGAGTGATTCTCTTATATATCTCACTGAGATATCAGCTTTGTCATAAGGTGGTTTCAGTTTTATTTGAGGAGAAACGTTACACTTTTACTAATATTGTAAATACTAAAACTATCATTTAAATAGCATTAAACATTTCAGAATATCAAGGGTTACTAGTATAAATGTTTAAAGTTATCTTCGATGTTCAGCATTGTATATACACCACATTTTCCAAACACACTAGAAATGTAATACTAGTGTACCAGTTTTTTTTTTTTTTGTTGCTTTGTTTAGCATTAACATTTTGTCTTGTACAGCCCATTTTTGCATGTATATAAATATAAGTTATGGTTTCCTCTGTTAAGTCATTGTGCAATAAAACACTGTCTACATCAAACAACTTTAAATATGACAATGTATGTATTGTCTTTGATTGAAATGGTGTTGTAACCCGCTGCACCAAGTACTGCAGACACGATGGGTTCTGAATATGACCAGTGTTCAGAAGTTCAGGTTTGCCTACGGAGAATGAGGAGCTCAACAACAACAATGAATCACTCAGACACGGTAAGATGTTCAACTCAATGTTATTTGTCATAAGCAACTGTTTGACTTAGCAATTGAAATGCATCAATTAGAGGAATGAGGAAAAAAATTAAATAAAATACAATGGGTTACTTTCTCAACCAAAGAAAAGAAAACCTATTTCAGATGGGTTCTGAATATGACCAGTGTTCAGAAGTTCAGGTTAGCCTACGGAGAATAACAACAACAACAATGAATCACTTAGACATGGTAAGATGTTCAACTCAGTGTTATTTGTCAAAAGCAACTGTTTGACTTAGCAATTGAAATGCACCAATTAGAGCAGTGTTTCTCAACCCTGGTCCTGGGCGCCCCCAAACCCTGCACATTTTGTGTGTCTCCCTAATCAAACACACCTGATTCAACTCATTAGAAGAAACTCCAGGACCTGAAATGGGTGTGTCAGATAAGGGAGACATACAAAATGAGCAGTGTTGGGGGGCGCCCAGGACCAGGGTTGAGAAACACTGAATTAGAGGAATGAGGAAAAAAAACAATGGGTAACTTTCTCAACCAAAGAAAAGAAAACCTATTTCAGTGCAAGTTGTTTAGACACTAACTTCTTTTTTTCCCTTTATAGATTTCAAAGACTTCAAATGAAAACTCAATTGAGAACTACAATCACCCTTCCACCACAACTTCACATCAGTTAATGAAATTAACCTTTTGTGTGCTCTTTTTTTTTTAGGAATCACTAACTTATTTCTTTGTTTACTCCGCAGAAAAATAAAATGAGGACTGTATCCTTTGTACAGATTGAAAAAATAAAAATTTAAAATTAAACCGGTGTCAATAACTCAGTATGTTCACCTTTTTGAGTGAAAGCTTGATTCCAGAAAATGTTTAAACGTAACCCTTATTTCATACACTTTCTGAATTGCAAGGAATACATTTCCCTTTCTTGTCTCAAATTTGTAAATTGAAAAGAAAAAAAAAATAGAAAAAACAAATACACGATCAAATTGGAGGAAAACACAATTAGGAAGAAAACCCAAATAAACCTGAATAAATTCACAGATGAATTCAAAGCTCAATTTTCAAGAGTCTTGTGATTCAGTACTTGAGGTACATTCACAAACTTGTGAATGTGGCTGAATTTAGTTAATGACAATGAAATTGTTCGTCACTCAGTCTCTCCCATTAGATCCTTCCAAAAGAGAACCGTGAAATGCGCTGTTTGTGCTACTAATTAACTTTCCAACCATCCAGTTCGGTAATAGCAATGTCAATATCACTCAGTAGCACTTGTTGAAAACTCCTTGAGGCTCGCCAGTCCTCACTCCCTCCACGAACATGAGAGTATGGATGAAATCCGGGAATCCAGAGACTCCATTCAGTGAAGCATCGATCTCCATGCAGCGTCAGCTCCGAGCTTGCAGCACACACTCGACAGGGCAACGATGAAACCGAATCAGAAGTAGAAAAAAAACAACAGCAATTAAAATACACCTGACCTTGAATAACAAGGTCATAAAACCGTCATTAATATAATTTTCAGAACAAGCACATATCACTACGTTTAACAAAATGACGATCTCATTTTTCAAATGAACACATAAGCATAAATGTATCACATGTGGTCTTGCAACATACATTCACGAGTCAAAAATGAATTCAATTACAGCATCCTTTTTCACATTTCACTTATGTGAACCTTTCACACAGATTAACACATGAAATAACATTGTTAACTCACCAAGACCACGGATGAGATTGACCGTTTTAATCCCTTGTAGCTCCAACAAACTTAGTTTCCACTCGGTCTTTCACTCATAAACTTCATGAAATGAATTTCCAATCGAAAACGTCTTTTGCTTCTGTATGAAACACTTTTAATTATTGGATAACACACCATATGTGTTAAACGAGGCCTCCTCTCTGCAATCGCTTGATACCAAAACGACTTAGTCTCTTTTTACATCAACTTTGCTTCTAGTCTCGATACAGCGTCTCTGGGCGAATATCACTCGGTTTTTAATCAAATATTTCTACTTGATGAATCGAATTCTTACATTTTAATCGGAAAGACCTGAAACGCCTCCATTCACTTCTGTTCCGACGAAGCAAGAGAGAGAGAGCATGCACTAACCGCGTGCGAAAAGTGCTATCCAACATTCTCACTCGTAATTGGTCAATTCTTCAATATACAATATACTCCTATTGGCCATTTCAGAGCTCATGAAAATAACTACTCCCAGCTCAGTTGAGTGTTGGTAACCTGGGTTACAGTGTGGATAAATGACATTGAAGCTAACCAGAGGGAAAAAAAATTTAATAAAAGAGATCTCTTTAACATTTCAAACATTTCTCCTAGACAGAAATGAGGTTAGTTTACGATTGAATGAAAACTTTTGCTTGAGTCTCCTGCTTCTCAAACCTGTCTCCTGAGACAAAAACTCTTAACACTCTCACAATGGTCTCCTTTTAAAGCTTTAGAAGAGATCTCAACAACATCACACACTGTGCTCAGATATTTATCCTTAGCTAGAAACTCTGGATCTCTCACATTTGCCTCCTCAAAATTGTAGAAGAGGTCTCAACAACAATCACACACTCAGATTTTTCTCCTACACTAAAGACTCGGGAGCTCTCACATTTGTCTCTTTTAAATTTCAGAAGTGATCTCAATAACTTTACAAAGTGTGCACCAAGTCAAACCAAGACATCAAGTCAAATGCCTCAATATGAGCTCAAACATTTCTACCATATGTATTAATAATCAAATTAGTTAATTAATAATCAAGACTGAGTCATTGTCACAATTCACTCGGGGAGCAAGGAACGAGGAGTACTTGAATAACACAGTCTTTAATAATCTACAGGAAAACCGAGAACAAGGACATTCAACAAGTAGACCCGACAAACAAGAACTGAAAGGACTAGGGCTTTTAAAGGCAGCATAATTGGGGAGGAACGAGACATACCTGGAATCAAATTAACACAATCAACATGAGGAAGAAACTGGGTCACAGGGGCAAAAACACACACACAGATAAGTCCATAATCCTGACATAACGCCCCCCTCCCGGAAGGTGCGTCCTCGCACCATAGCAACAACAGAGAGAGGCGTGGGTGGGAACTTGGGAGGAGGTTCTGGAGAAGGATGGATATCCAGGAGGAGGCCGGCAGACAGAGACCAGGGGGGCGACGAAGGAGGGAGGAGACAGGAGGGACCCGGAGCAAGAGGAGCACAGCAGGACCCAGGCCACAGCCATGATGTCGGCCCACAGTGGAGCGGACAGAGGGAGGAGCCATGGAGGAGGAGCTGGTGGTGGAGGAGCCCGAGGCGGAGAGCCGATGAGCCAGGGTGATGGGGAGGAGTCGGAGGATCCTGGGCAGAGCAGATGGTGCCGGCGACCGACGAGGAGATGTGGATCCGGGAGGCCGCGGTGGAGCCGGAGCGACAGAGGACTGAGGTGGAGCCGAGGGAATGAAGGAGCCTGACGGATCCGGAGGGACGAGGCGAAGCCAGAGGAGTGGAGTCCTGAGGCGTAGGATGGTCGACGCCAGACCAAGTCGGAGCCGGAGGGACGATGGAGCCTGGTGGAGCTTGTGGACTGCTGGGCCACGACGGAGAGGAGGGATCTAGGAGCCATGGTGGAGCTGACGGGTCAACGGGCCAAGGCAGAGTCCAGGCCTAGGAGGCGGAGTCAAGGGAGATTCCAGCCACGGCGACGCTGGAGGTTGGCAGTCCCGTGGAGCTCACACCGCAATGATGGTGGGCTGAGGGCGAGCAGAGTGGCTGCTAGACGACAGCGGTGGAAGAGGCTGGAGCAGGTGGGAGGGCGGGCATTTTCAAAGAGCGGCCACAGGAGGGCGCTTTCTAGGAGCAGGCACTGGGAGGGAGCTCTGAACTGAATTCAGGGGCTGGAACACTTTCCTCGTCCTTTTGGCACTTTCGCCCTAACATACTCCACTCACCCTCAGCCACGGTGCAGGGGGCAGAGCTCCGCACTCACACCATCCGTGGCTTTCTCCCTCGTGGCAGGCGTTGTTGCCGGCTCACACACCTTGACTGACGTCATGGCCTCAGGCTCCGCGGCGATCCTCAGCTCTGTCACACTCTCTAGTGATGGCTCGTCAGTCGCGGTGGGCTCTGGCTCTCCATCAGCAGTGGGCTTGGGCATGCGCATCGGGGAGATGATGGGCGGGGCTCTGGGTCGGGAGTGGCACTGGCGATTAGTTCCTGGGAACCGGCGGGGAACGGAGATTTGTGCAGTGTCCACTTGCAGAGCGCGTCGTCCGAATAGGTGGTGAGATGGGCCACAGCCAGAAACAGTCTGGTATGACCCTCGAGCGAATTTTCCCCCTGCTCCAGCAGGAGAAGGATGAATTCGGGGCAAAGGAGGGGATCCATAGGGCACACAACGGAAACAAAAAACAAAATAACAAAATGGAGGGTACAAATGGAGGTAACTGTATCGGTTGGGTCTTCTGTCACAATTCACTCGGGGAGCAAGGAACGAGGAAACGAGGAGTACTTGAATAACACAGTCTTTAATAATCCACAGAAAAACCAAGAACAAGGAGGACATTCAACAAGTAGACCTGACAAACAAGAACTGAAAGGACTAGGGCTTTTAAATGCAGGATAATTAGGGAGGAACGAGACACACCTGGAATCAAATTAACACAATCAACATGAGGAAGAAACTGGGTCACGGGGGCAAAAACACACACAGATAAGTCCATAATCCTGACAGTCATAAGCCATTTATGTGCCTTTCAACAAAGAAAGCTCCAGGTTACATTTTCTGCTGATCAGTTTTGATTAAGGCATCCGCTACATTACTATTTCCAACAACAAATTATGTGCCTAAATACATCAACATTGTCCTATAAAAAGTTACTTTATCCTTATTTCTGCATAATTTCTCTCTCAATAGACCATTGTGAGAGTGTTAGAGTTTTTGTCTCAAGAGACAAGTTTGAGAAGTAGGTGACTCAAGCTAAAATCTCCATTCGATCTTAAAGTAACCTAATTTCTGTCTAGGAGGAATATTTGAGATGTTAAAGAGATCTCACTTTTGATTTTCTTTCGTATGGGAGGTTGGTTGGCATTGCAGTATTGATTCAGAGAGGAGGGGGTGCTTGGAGTAAAAAAGGTTGAGAACCACTGCCCTAGTCCGAATGTTCACTGCTATTTCACACACACACACACACACACACACACAGTCTGGTCAGCTATCCTTGTGGGGACTCTCCATGGGCGTAATGGTTTTTCTACTGTACAGACCGTATATTCTATTGCCTTACATCAACTCTACCCCTAAACAGGAAACTTTCTGCATTTTTAGATTTTTCAAAAAACTTCATTCTGTATGATTTATAAGCTTTTGTACCCGTGGGGACCACAATTTAGGTCCACAGCATAACATGAGTCCCCATGAGTCTGTGTGTAGTCAGGTTTAAGTCCCCACCAGGATATATAAACCAGTACACACACACACACACACACACACTCACTGAATATCTGGTTTGCTATCCTTGTGGGACATTCCATAGGCGTAATGTTTTTCTACTGTACAGACCGTATATTCTATCACCCTACACCTAAAACCTACCCCTTACAGGAAACTTTCTGCATATTTAGATTTTCAAAAAACTTAATTCTGTGTGATTTATTAGCTTATTTACCTGTGGGGACCTCAATGAATATCTGGTTTGCTATCCTTGTGGGACATTCCATAGGCATAATGTTTTTCTACTGTACAGACCGTATATTCTATCACCCTACACCTAAAACCTACCCCTTACAGGAAACTTTCTGCATATTTAGATTTTCAAAAAACTTAATTCTGTGTGATTTATTAGCTTATTTACCTGTGGGGACCTCAATTTTCCCCATGAGTCTGTGTGTATTCAGGTTTAAGTCCCCACCAGAATAGAAAAACAGGTACACACATGAATACTCAAATTGTTGAATTGTTGTCGTTCAAGTTTCTAGATTATGCAGTTTTTGCATTCTGGTCTTTTTAAGTAGATTATTTTAGTTAAAATAATAAGAAATGTATTTCAGTCACCATCGGTTTTGTGATGTTATTTGCCATAAATGCGAAACATTGACTGCTGTAATACTGTGAGATAAAAGCTCACACTTGTTTGTAGTTGTGCTTAAATCCATGTGTGTTTTTGTCTGTCTAAATAGGCTAACACAAAGTGCTTAGATCCACCGATATCTGCAATAATGTTATTGTATTGAAATTGCAGTAAATCTGTAGATTAATTTACCTCACTCTAACGAGTTGAGATTGTTCAGCGCTATAAGATAAGAATCTAAATAGTGCTTTTTGGTTGTTCAAGTGTTGAAATGCACCATCATTTCATGTGATGCACGTAAACTGTGTGTAATTCGCATGCTAGCTTATTGCAAGGTACGTTGCCATAGTAACAGCCGTAACCCGGAAGTCCTGAGAAACCTTTTCCGGGGTAACTTTCAAGTGCGCATGCGCAGTCCGCCAGTGCCATCTTGAAGCCGTTTGTAAACAAAAGCCTAGCCTAAGCCAAGCTAACTGAAGCTAACGCTTCTACATTGAAGCCTATGCAAAGCTAGTAGCATTGAAGGCTAGCGGTTAGCACGTAGCATTTTGTGGTCTTAAATGCAGTGTTTTGCAGTGACTTAACCAGTTGCTTCTGAACTTTAACTCTTTTCCACCTCATATTTCGCTCTTTCATACTGATTCATCCTATCTCTCTTCTCCTCTCCTCTCCTCCCATTGATAAGAACGTTGACAAACGCAAACTTAATAAACCGTGCTGTACACGATTGTAAACAATCTTCAGAGGGGTTAGCATGATCATAGTTGGTTTTAAATCACGTTTATTTAAGGTTCTCCCTTCGGCTTGTTTACTCTATCAGGTTAAACACTGATTAAACGTTGATTTTTATTAGCAATTAATCACGGTTCTCGTCCTCATTGCTTTAATGGTACCTTCTGATTAATTCAATTATAACGGCTCTTATCAATTTTAATGACATCAGTAAATATTACTAATTTGATCACTGATTGTAAATTCTCATTTTATTTAATAATTAATTACAGTTTCTGCATTCATATTGCAATAATAATTACTGATGAGTTTAATTGATATTGCTCATAATTTTAATGACTACATCATTGATTTTAATCATTAAATATCATTACTGTTTTGAAATTTTAATTTCATTTATAGTTAAGTGTTTGGGCTTCCCCACTTCAATGATACAGTTGATTACTCTAATTATAATTGCTCTTATCAATTTTAATGATGACATCTTTCAATTGATCATTAACTGTAATTTTTCCTAACACTAGGAGCAAAACTTCTCTCTTCTTCTCTCTCTCTCAGCTGTCTTCTTCTGATTTGACTCCTGGTGCTGTTTTGAGATTATACCTGTGAGAATCATAAAAGTAGAGAACTTTAGAAACATTTAACAAATATTTGTGAAACTTGAACACTTCATTTCAAAATGGTCTGATTCTCACCCTACCTTCCCTTCTGATCCTGGGATCCTACCAGCCAAGGTTAAAGCAGGTCAACAAGGAGATTTTAAACACGCATCAAGAAACAATCTAATTGATGTATGGTGTCAATCTTACCAGCTAAGAAACCAATACTGTCATTGTTATTGTTTTTCCTTCGCCCCGGAGGAAATTTTAATAACAATCACAGTCCTGGTAGTTAGAAACCCCCATTTCCAAACACCGTTTTAGAAGAATCCCTCTAAATCAAACTTAACAAAAAAAAAAAAGAGAAGAAAATTTAATTGTGCTCATTCTGCAACCAGAAAATTTTATTTATTTTGTCGTGTTTTTCTCTCTCATCTTATCATTAGCTAACTTATCATTAGCTAACTTTCCACTTATAGGAAAAGTGGAAGCAGCCAATTATTATTCTGTTCCTTGCTCTGTTTGTTTTTCTTCTTTTCTCCCTGTTCTCTAGCTGTGCTACCTATGTGTGCTTACTAATTTCCCCCGCAGAGACTACAAATTAGAAGCACACCCACCAGAGGATCACAGACGCTGAGAATCACACTCACCTGCCCATTACACACTCAGCATCAGCCCACACTCAACACTGCACATTTACACCTCAGTTGTGCCTTGTTTGTTTGTTTTGTTTTGGGGTTTTTTCCTCTTCAATCTCGGTTCTAGAGTTCCCTCACCGCGTCAAAACATGCCTCGCACAACAGACCCTGTTGGCCACTGGGAGGACCTCGAGACATGGCTAAGTGTTGCAACAGACAGCCTCCTACCTAAGGCTGCTGAAACACTGAGGTATCAGACACAGGACCAGCTGGATGACACTGGCTCCTTAAGTCACACACTCATCGTCACCCTCAAGCTGAGCGACAGGTACACTGCCCATATCCAGCAGGAGCTGACACGTGCACAGCAACGCATCGAGCAGCTAGAACTGGAGGCTCAGGAACGACGGGAAGGGCCCGATGAGTTGGAACAAGGCGCCGAGGAGGAGATCACTAGGTTAAAAGAGACCCTAGCAGCTAATACACAAAAAATGGAACAAGGCAAGGCAGACTACGCTGATCTCCCCCAACAAGCTACAGTATGCAGAACAGCTCCTGGAAAAGGCAAAGGCCGACTTCAGAGACAAGAACAGCAGAATTAAAGCCCTTGAAACTCACCTGGATGAGTCGAGAAATGAGATCAGCCGCCTAGCACGACAGCTGGACTACATCAAAGAGGAGTACGACAGCGTCAAAGAGGAACTCAAACATGCCTACGAGCTGCGCCCTGAGACAACAAGGACACGACGGGCACCAGTCTCACCCCTGCCGAGCAGGACCAGGTCCCCTGTTCCTGGACTGACTGAAACATTCACCAGCTCTCTCTGAAGAACTTTACCTCACGACAAAGCTAAAAGAAACTGCTCCAGCCAGCCACAGATCATCGGATGGCTTGGACCTCAAAGACCTCGACAAGCTCGCCAGGAACATTGGCAAATTCACCCCAAGTGTGCCAGGTAGCCAGGATGTCCAAGCTTATCTGCAAGATATCGATTTTCACCTGGAAATGAGACCCAATGTCACTGACAAAGATAGACTCTATTTGCTCCGAACAACATCCAGCCCTGAAGTGCGCAGCTTCCTAGACCGGCAGCCTGCTCACACAAAGACTGATTACCACCTGCTCCGAGAAGCCCTCATTAAAGAATTCGCTGACCCTGAGGCTGTGGGACCCTGACGCAGAGACAGACGGCTGCACTGGAAACGTTCAGGCCTCCTTATGTGAAGACCAACGAGTGTAAAGACCTGCGACTTTACCTGCGCGACTTCACCGAGCAACGAAACCGCCAAGGCACCCAAGTATAATTTTTATCTTCCCTGTACACACTCTACTTTTCTGTCCTCTCTTTTCCACCTCTATCATGTGTTTCCTAAACATTCCGGTTGTCTCTCGACAACGCTCTAAGGTCACACGCAGACGGCAACGCAATGTTGTTAACCTGCATCCTATCTCTACATCCTCTACTGCACCTCTTTCTTTCTCTGTTGACAGCTGACTGACAATTCCAGAGACCCACAAAGCAGACTTCATTACTGCTTTTTCTTTAAACTCCACACTCAGCATCTTGGGCTTGACTGAGACCTGGATTCGTCCAGAAGATTCAGCAACCCCAGCTGCTCTCTCTAACAATTTCTCTTTCTCTCATACCCCCCATCAGGTTGGCCGGGGTGGGGGCACTGGTCTGCTCATTTCTAACTATAGGAAATACTCAACCCACTCCCCCTATGCAATTATAACTCATTTGAATCTCATGTGATCACTATAACAGCTCCTGTAAAACTCCAGGTTGTGGTAATTTACCACCCTCCTGGGCAAATTCTATCCACCTTCCTAGAAGAGCTGGATGGGCTGCTGTCCTCATTCCCGGAGGATGGCAGTCCACTTTTAGTCTTTGGCGACTTCAACATTCATCTGGACAAGCCTTATGCTACAGACTTCCATTCACTCCTTTCTTCATTTGATCTCAAACGACTTACCACTACAAGCATGCACAAATCAGGCAACCAACTTGACTTAATTTACACACGCAATTGTACTGCAGACAACATTCTGGTAAAACCCCTACAAATCTCTGATCATTTCTTCATTACATTTAAACTACATTTTGCTACCTGTGTGCCACCAACCCCATACCAGTTACTTTTAGACGAAACCTACGCTCCCTTTCCCCCTCCCATCTTTCCTCTGTTGTATCCTCCTCTCTTTCCTCACCTACCCATTTCTCTGTCCCCCTCCACCACCTCCCACCACTTCTGTAACAGCTGATGATTTCGCCACATTCTTTACAGACAAAACCAGAACAATCAGTAGTCCACACACAGAGAATTTCAAACCAACCACACCCACTGCAAAAACTCCCATCTTCTCCTTCTGTCCCCTCACTGAGGCAGAAGTATCAAAACTTCTCCTCTCCAGCCATCCTACAACATGCCCTCTAGACCCAATCCCCTCACACCTCCTCCAAGCAATCTCTCCTACACTTTTACCAGCACTCACACACATCATCAACACATATCTCCTCACAAGCACCCTCCCCACTGCATTCAAGCAGGCTCGGGTAACCCCACTGCTCAAAAAACCTACATTAAACACTTCGCTTACAGATAGCTACAGACCTGTCTCTCTCCTTCCATTCATAGCGAAAACCCTCAAAAGAGTTGTTTTCAACCAGATATCATGGTTTCTTTCACAGAACAAAAAACTGGATGTTGACTAGTCAGGTTTCAGGAGTGGCCATTCAACTGAGACTGCGCTACCGTCAGTCACAGAAGCCTTGCGGATTGCAAAAACTGATTCCAAATCATCAGTCCTTTTTCTGCTGGATCTTTCTGCTGCTTTTGACACTGTCAATCATCAGTGGTAGCTCCACGGATCTCAAGCTGCCTGGCAGATATCTCGGCATGGATGAAAGAATATCACCTACAGCTCAACCTGGCAAAGACTGAGCTTCTTGTCTTCCCTTCCCTCCCATTCCAACTCTACAGTATGATTTCTCCATCCAGCTAGGTTCTTCTACAATTACCCCATCAACTTTGGTCAGAAATCTTGGTGTAACCTTTGATGACCAGCTGACCTTCAAAGACCACATTGCAAAGACTGCTCGATCTTGCAGGTTTGCATTGCACAACATCAAAAAGATCAGGCCCTTTCAAACGGAGCATGCTGCACAACTTCTTGTCCAGGCCCTTGTCATTTCTAGGCTGGACTACTGCAATGCTCTTCTGGCTGGACTTCGATCAAGCACAATCAAACCTCTAGAAATGATTCAGAATGCAGTGGTACGACTGGTCTTCAACAAGCCCAAAAGAGCCCATGTTACACCTCTCTTTATCTCCTTGCACTGGCTACTGGTTGCGGCTCGAATCAAGTTCAAGACATTGATGCTTGCATATAGAACAGGCTCAGCACCCGCCTACTTCCACTCACTACATCCCCTCCAGAAGTCCGAGATCCGCTAGTGAGCGACGCCTCGTGGTACCATCACAGAGAGGCTCAAAATCCCTTTCCAGAACATTCTCGTTCACTATTCCTGGCTGGTGGAGCGATCTTCCCACCCCTATCCGGAATGCTGAATCTCTGACAATTTTTTCTCTTTCAAAGCTACTTGACTTCATCATAAAAAAAATTCTATCTCTTTACTTATTCCTTCTCTTTCTAGCTTGTACTTATTTGAACAACGTCTAGAAACTTGGTATTACAAGCACTTCCTGTATCTGTTTGCCTCTTTAAGAAGAATCGCTTTATGTATCCCCCAATTGTAAGTTGCTTTGGATAAAAGCGTCTGCAAAATGACTAAATGTAAATGACCCTGAGTCAGAACAAGGACTAGTGGCTGCCCTGGAGATGAAACAAGGTCGTCATGAATCTCCTCAAGCCTACTACAGCCGACTCAGATGAGCATACTTCGGAACTCGCAACGAACCTGACATGGAAGATGATCTGAAAACTCTCTTCCTGAGAAACCTTCATCCTGGGGTAAGCCACCATCTTGGCATCTGAGATCCGCAAGTGCATGTCCGCGAACAATGAGTGCTCAACAGTTGCGAGACTTGGCGAACAAAGCTTACGGCAAACAAAAAATGGCCTCCGAAAAGGGCGCCAAATCCACAGCAGTTCTTGACTTCAACACTCAAAGTCAGGGGCTGGCTGTAGAGGGCACCCAACATCAAGGCCATGCCAAGCTGCCACCCAAAGAGTGGAATGCACCCTTGTCCCACAGAGAACGGTACTCCCACGCTGGTACTCGACCTAAACAGAGGAACAACAGCTGGGATGGACCGCGTGGACGACAACACTCACCTGGACGTCACTGGGAAAAATCATGGGACCAATCAAGACCTCATGAGAACTAATGGGAGAGATCATGGAACCAGCCAAGCTCATTTGGAAACTCAAGAGGGAAAAACTCATGGGAATCCAACGGAACCTCCAAGGGAAAACGACAAACACACTCTGGAGCAACCAGTCCCAGGAATCGACGAAATAATTCACAAAGATTCCAAGCTGACCGAGCTCAAACTGAATCCACACAAGAACAAAAGACATTGATGATGATAGAGTTCTTCCAACAAAAGGAGGAGGATCGGAAGTGGGAAAAGAAAGAGAAAGCAGATTCAGCCTGACTAGCAGTCAGACGAGAAGGCAGCGACCACCTGACCCAACAGACCACAGAGAATAGCACTTCCTCACCTCACTCTCAGAGAACCATAATCTCCATAACTTCAGAAATCCTACCTGAACAACCCGTAAAATAGGCAGAAACTGACCCAACACCTGACGTGTCAGATAACAGCAGCATCCAACAAACACCTGCTGACGAAACCACTCAAGTTCCTGAAAGTGCTGTCTTGGTTGTCTGCCACTCCAAAGAACAACACCAGATCAGTCCTGACATCCTACCTGTCTCGTCCCAAACTCCAGTCCCTCAACTCCTGGGCGATCTCATCGAGAAAGGTATAGCAAGAAAGTCTTACCTCTCCATCATCATCGAACACCACATCAAAGTCGAAGCCTTTCTCGACACGGGAGCCGACATCACCCTAATGTCGACCGAACATCTTGAAGAAGTCCAAGAGAGAACAAAGAGGTCTAATAGCACCCTCAAACTCCAAAGGTGCGAGCTGAACTTTCAAGCATATTCCCACACGGGCCTACAACCAAAACATGTGGCCCCAATTCCCCTAACTGTGGGACAGATGGACCTCGTTCACCCAGTATACGTCTCACCACGTATTCACTTCTCATTGGAAAAGACCTGCTTAAAACCCCTTCGAATCATGACTGCCATAAATGTCCACGACACATCAGTGTCCGACGCAGCACTAGCCCTGTGGGCAGAGAACTCCGCTATCAGCCTGAAGCTTTTCAGAGCATTGAAGCAAAGACAGCAGAGCCTCCCACACGTCTCAAAACACAGCCGCTTCCCTCTCAGTCCCTGGTTGACAACCATGGCTACCTCCAAGATCATCTGCGCTGCGGACATACGATGGAACAACAGAAACCTGAGTCACTACTTCCTCGTTGTCCCTGACCTACCTCGACATCTACATTGGAGCAGACATCATGGTCCGGCTCAATGCCTGTGTGGACATCGTGAACGATGTCATATGGGCTCACCTGTCCCACCAACTGACTACTTCAGTCAACCTCAAGAACCTTTGATCTGGTCAAACGATGCCAGACGCATGCGCCATGATCAATGAGCAAGAAGCTACGATACCTGCCTACAGCAAGAGTGTCAGCATCTGCCTCAACATGCGACCTGGCCAAACTCTCAACAGTAAGCTAGGCTTCTTCCAACCTTCCAGGACCTGCCTAAGCCTAGGACTGACCTTGGAAGCCACACCTCTCATTGAAGTGTCATCTCGTGCTGTGTATGTGTTGTTCAACAACTGTACGGCCAAAGACATCAACGTTCCCAAAGCCAGTCACCTGGGATGGCTCGTCAACCAGGCATTCCACGATTTTGAGCTAACGGTACCTGTCATAGGCCCCATACCAGCCCAACTAATGTTAGATGAATATGATGACACAGTAACAATCACAAGACCCAATGAAATCATTGCCATCACTTCTATTCTGCCAGTGCCCAGAGAAAGCGTCTGCCGATCAGAACTAACAGATGACACTCTACACAGCCCGCAACAGAATCACCTGCACAGGTGACCGTCAAGGCCCAGAGCCCCTCAAATGACTCAACAATGGAGGCCCAAATGCGCCACCCACATTTGTGCGGCAGTACAAGATTCCAATAGCGTCATATGAGCCAGTGCAAGAAATCATATGCTCCATGTTGGAAAAGGGGGTCATCTGCCCCTGTAGCAGCACGTACTCTGCCCTGATATGGCCAGTTCTAAAGCCCAACGGCAAATGGCGGCCCACCATTGACTATCGCAAATTAAACCAGCAAGTACCTGTAACGAATCAGCTCATGGGAAATATGAATAAATAATCATAACTAGTTATAATTAATTATGAATATTTTAGATCCGCTGTAGATATTTAGCTGACCTCTCAGGGTCAACTGTCTTGTCAATTCTAAGAATGTTAATTTCCTGGTTAAGAGAAATAACTTCCTTATTGTACAGTTCTACAAAAACTTGTAGCATAAATCTGCATGATTAAGTGACTCCAGTTATGAGCAAACTATGAACCACGTCAAGTGTGATACAAGTAAGGTTTTATTAACTACATAAACACTTAAACTAGTCTAACATACTACATAAACACATAAACTGGTCTAACATCCTACATAAACACATAAACTGGTCTAACATCCTACATAAACACATAAACTGGTCTAACATACACATACACACACACACACAC
>NW_015506546.1:115300-121897 GCF_001515645.1 Sinocyclocheilus grahami
GTCGAGGCCGAAGGCCTGGCGCACAAACTTAGGATGTCCTGGAGCATTGGAGCTCACATCTTCTCAGAACCTAACAGAACCACCGAACTGGGCGGGTCCCTGGAGCGGGGCCTTTAAGGTCTCGGAAGAGTCACGCCTCTCAAGGTGGGCTTGTCCAATGAGAAAAGCAGAAATTCCAAGCGGGAGGTTGCAATTGCTGGAGGGTTTTACGACCCTTTGTTCGAGGGCATGGTAATTTGCAGATGTACTTCGCTTGGGGTGTGAATGCACAAACTAATAAAGATTCTTAGAACACTAATATGTTGCATAGGTATAAACATACAATATACACTCTCAATTAGATCATCCGAATACTAATTCATAGATACTAAACATGGTAGGGTTATATATATATATGTAAGCTGACAGGAGTGAGTGTTTCGATCATAAGCCTGCATAAAACAGTATACAATCTCAAAGACAAAATACACGATGACAATAATATACACAATGACCTGAAGGATCATGTGTGTTCATTCAAAGAAAGGTTTTCCCATTAATTAATTAATTAGCAAAGAAAAGTCCATCCCTTGTGGATTTTCCTTATGGACAAGGCAGTGATTTTCTCCACCTAAATTCCAGGAGGTCGTAAATGTATCTGGTGTCAGGGTTGACATGGTAACCAGGGGGGGGCCTGGTGGCAGACATCCTGGCATCCAGTTTATTGGGTGAGGGGACTGTGATGATTTGTTAATCTAATGAATAATTGATTTGTTAAATCAAATGAAAAATGGTGTGTCTGATTAGTCCAGACGCTACATACTCTTATCACGATGGCCTATGACTCAGTTGGACCAAAAGATTCCCAAAATCAAAGGCTCAACGATCCTTTCCACACCGGACGTCGCTTCAGGATTTTGGACAATCCCTGTCCACCCTGATGACCAACACAAGCTGGCATTCACCTTTGGCAATCGACAATATACCTTCACACAGTGCCCTTTGGCTATGCCAACTCACCAGCAGAATTCAACATCTTCCTGAACAAAGCATGCTCTGATGCCAGGACGAGAGGCAACCTCGTTTACGTGGATGATGTTCTTTTGAAAAGCTCAAATGTGGCAGACCACCTCAAAGAAATCCATCATGTCCTGAACCAGCTGGCAACGGCAGGAGCGAAAATCGCCCTGCACAAAGGACAATGGTGTAAAACCAAACTGAACTATGTCGGCCTGCTCGTCGGACGAGACGGCATCGAACCACAGTCCAGCCGCACCCAAGCAATCCAAAACATAAAGACACCCACTAACATTTCTGAGCTGCAAAGCTTTTTGGGAGTGTGCAATTACTCAAGACAGTTCATTGAAAACTAGACAAAAACAACAAGACCACTAACCTCCCTCCTGAGAAAGGACGAGCCCTTTGTTTGGTCGGAAGCCCAGGACACAGCTATGAGCAAGCTCAAACAATGCCTGTGCTCCGCCCCGTGCCCGTCTATCTGGACGCTGGATTCTCCAATCACTACCTCTGCGCAGGACTGTACCAGCTCCACAACAAAGACAAGCAAGTGGTCGCTTACGCCAGCAAAACCCTGCTTCCCCCAGAATGCAAGTACTCAGACTGCGAAAAAGCTTTGCTTTGCACTGTGTGGGCCATCCATCCTGCTGTACCAACCTGGTGACATGAACCTCGTCACCGCCTACACCACTCACCAGTACCTGGAAGAGTTGCATCAGCACCTGAGAATGACTTTCGCCTTTGCGCAACAACAACTCCAAAGAAGGTCGTAAAGCCTACTACGACCAAAAGGCCTCTCACTGGGAACTCAATGTCGGAGACAAAGTGTGGTACTACAGCTTCGCCCAACCAAGGCAGATCGCTCCCCATCGCCTGTCAAAGAAATTCCTACCACACTGGACAGGACCCCACGAGATTGTGGACAAGCTCTCACCTATTGCCTACCGAATCAAAATCAGACAAGGGCGCAGCGAGCCAGTCCTTCGATGGGTCCATCGAACCAGATAAAGAGGCACCAGGGCTCCAACCGACAGGAAAAGGGGGAAGATCAAACCAACTGACACAGACCGACATACTCTACACCACACTTAACATAATTTCTGTCACTCTAGGAAAACCATATGGCTAACTTTCTTAAACATAACAACTACACACTCTCCTCCGCCACACTGCTAGGACCACCCTCTAGTAGAGAGGAGTCACTCCACACTTGTGACACTCGTTTACTGTCTCATCTCATTCGGTGTCCTTGTTTCTCTTTGTGTTTTTCCTTTTTCCTCTTTCACTATAATTTCCTTTCCCCTCTAGTCCCCTCATCAGGAAATTATCTTTACTGATCTTTAAATCCAGGTCCCGAAATTAGGATTGACTTCTTTCTTAATTGTCGTAAATCGTTGTGAAAAGCCGTCGTCAACCAAATTGAGGCAACACAAGCCGAAATCTTCAGAAACCGATGGCTAGTCAACACCCCAGCGTGTACAGCTACCCTCAACTACGATCAACACGACACTGCCACGCGCATTATCCTGCCCAACCAAACTTTATGGATCAATGTCCCTAAGGGCTCGATCCTCCATATTGACGATTTAGCATTGTATCACCTTACCGACAACGCGTATGAGGCCGAACTTGAAATCTCACCCTTCTTCAAACAGCATTCCTTCGTCCTCGATCCAGAATTGGAAGAAAGGATCAAGGAGAAAGGAACGCAACTTATTGATCTGACTCCTGTTGATACAGCCTTAGAAGCTATTAAAAGCTATTAAACATCGTATAGATTTTAAAATCTTGCTTATTACTTATAAAGCCCTGAATGGTTTAGCACCTCAGTATTTGAATGATCTGTTGTTACATTATAGTCCTCCACGTCCGCTGCGTTCTCAAAACTCTGGCCATTTGATAATACCTAGAATATCAAAATCAACTGTGGGTGGCAGATCCTTTTCCTATTTAGTTCCCAAACTCTGGAATAACCTACCTAACATTGTTTGGGAGGCAGACACACTCTGTCAGTTTAAATCTAGATTAAAGACCCATCTCTTTAACCTGGCTTACACATAACACAGTAATACGCTTCTAATATTCAAATCCGTTAAATGACTTTTAGGCTGCATTAACTAGGTCAACCGGAACCGGGAACACTTCTCATAACACCCGATGTACTTGCTACATCGTTAAAAGAATGGCATCTACGCTAATATTAGTCTGTTTCTTTCTTATTCCGAGGTCACCGTAGCCACCAGATCCAGTCTGTATCCAGATCAGATGGTCACTGCAGTCACCCGGATCCAGTACGTATCCAGCCCAGATGGTGGATCAGCACATAGAAAGGACCTCTACAGCCCTGAAAGACAGCGGAGACCAGGACAACTAGATAAGCCCCAGATACAGATCCCCTGTAAAGACCTTGTCTTTAGAGAAAGAGTGAATTGACCAAGTTCTGAGTCTCTAGCCCAGCGAGGCAGAAGACAGACAGACATTTGCAGCAAGGTTAAGCTCCGGTGAGAAAACCTTAATTTCAAGTTACTTTTGCTTGCGTGTTAAAAGCCAAGGACCTTAGGACCCTTAGGACCGCCAGCGGACTGCTCACTCGACCACAGAGAACGTAAATATCACTTATCCAAACCTCTTCCAGAGACCTTGGCATTGTTGTACAGTATATTATCAGTATATGATTTTTCTAATTTACATTAGATGTTAAAAAGCTGATCAGTTAAAAACAAATAATCTTTTTTTTTTTTAGGCATAATAAGGTTCTTAGCCTTATTAGTTCCAGTTTATCTTTCCAGATAACATAGCTCTGACATTGCAACACCCAACATAATCACTTGCATTTTATGTATCTTATGCACTTTATTCCTTTTTCATTCATGGTATTCATTTAGCAGTTGTTGATTACTCTTGTCTATTTTATTACACTCGTGTCTTCCTTGTGTTGATAAATACAGAAAGAGGTTCTACAAGTTAGAGATCCCACCAATCTTTCTTATGTGATGTACTCTTAAACGCACATTAAGTGACATGTGATCCAAGAATCATAACGTCATTGGTGACATGAGTACCCATCCCGTATTTGGGCCTAATTGATTTGTCCCGTACGTGACTTCCCTTGTCCCGTTTTTTGACTGCTACGCTGATCTGACTGATACAACAGCAGCAGTGCTGATCACTTGAGAATGATCACCGATACATGTCATCATCCAGTCACAGCCCCCTCCCGCAGTATACGTTAAGTACAGGTGCATCTCAATAAATTAGAATGTCGTGGAAAAGTTCATTTCAGTAATTCAACTCAAATTGTGAAACTCGCGTATTAAATAAATTCAGTGCACACAGACTGAAGTAGTTTAAGTCTTTGGTTCTTTTAATTGTGATGATTTTGGCTCACATTTAACAAAACCCCACCAATTCACTATCTCAACAAATGAACTTTTCCATGACATTCTAATTTATTGAGATGCACCTGTAAATCAGAAATCGTGAAAATAACTGTTCGAGGAAGGCTGCGCAATCCTCTGCCGGCTTGTTGCTCCCGCCTCACAGCAAGCGGAGCTCACGCTAATGCCAATTCCGTTCGTGTCACTTCAGTAAATCAGTTTTGGTGAATACAAACTACGTGATTATTTTTCATGAGTCCAACATCACACAAGAGACGTGATCAGTAAGGGAAGTCGTCTTTCACTGTAATGTTGTTAAATATAGAAAAACATTTAATATTTAAGTAACTAATAGCATAATTCTTAACCTTGGACCTTATTCTTGAAACACAAAATGACCAATAAAAAGGTGTCAAGCACAAAAAGCAACCCATATTAAATCTATAAGTGTCACGAATCCGGTCCATGAACTTCCGTCGGCTAACCATCAGAGGTCACCATTCCCATTTTCATTGACTCTCGTACTCACACTGTTGCATATCATCCCGGACTACATATCCCATCATTCACAGCACTGTCGACCTACGCTAGCCCTAGGACTATTCTTGTGTTTTGCCCGCCAAATACCTGTCTGCCATTATCTGACCCATGCCTGTTTTATGACCACCTCTCTGTCTTCTCCTAATAAAAAGCTTGCATATGGATCCGCACGTCTCGCGTCTTGTCAGCCCCGTTACAGAATACTCGGCCACACAAGGATCCAGCAGCTACTCGGATGGACATTGGCCAGGTATGGATGTGGCAAGAATATTGTTAGCCCTTAAACAGGGCACACGATCACTGGAGGGTTACATTGAGGAATATTTGGCTTTGCTAATGGCTCAGAATTACCGGACTGTATGTTAATTGACTTTTTCTGTGATGGCCTTAACCAGCCTTTAAAATCAAGAGTGATTCATGAGGGTCCTCGTTTGTCACTAAGTAGTTTTTTGGATCATGTTTTGTGGACTGTTGGTTCTGTGTTCACGGTGGGTGTCGTGGAGGAACGCGACACCGCACTCATTCCTGTAATGGCAGCCGCAAAGGAGCAAGCTCACAAAATGGAGGACACAACAGCGCCCCGTTATGTCACCACTGTCAAGTGAGGTCACAGCTTATCTTCATGAACCAAGTCAAGTCACAGTTGACTGTCACGAGTCAAGTCACAACAGATCTTCATGAGTTAAGTCTAGTCACAGCTGATCTTCCTGAGTCGAGTCTGGTCACAGTTGATCATCATGGGTCAAGTCTAGTCACAGCTGATCTTCATGAGTCAAGTCAAGTCAGAGTTGATCGTCATGGGTCAAGTCCAGTCACAGCTGATCTTCATGAGGCAAGTCAAGTCACTGTGGATCTTCATGAGGCCACTCAAGTCCCAGCTGATCATCCAGAATCACGTCGCATCCCAGCCGATCATCCAGAGTCATGTCACGTCCTGTCTGTTACACCCAGAGTATCAAGGTCAGTTCTTCAGTATCCCAGACTGGCTTCCAGCGTGGAGGACCCACCGCTGGTGTCGGCACGTGCAGCTGGCATCCCTAAACCAGCGCTCTCAAGCCCTCCAGCTTCTGAACTATTTCCTCTGTCTGTAACGCTTCCCACAATGGGGATCGCTTTATGGTGCATCTGGCCCGCGTACTCCTGAGATGGCGACACTTGCCTCAGTTCCTTGCGTGGTGGTGGCGCCCAGCAACGCACTCTCTGCCTGTCCTGTTCCGGCCAAGGAGGCCGTCTATGACCTCTCTGCCTGTCCTGTTCCGGCCAAGGAGGCCGTCTATGACCTCTCTGCCTGTCCTGTTCCGGCCAAGGAGGCCGTCTATGACCTCTCTGCCTGTCCTGTTCCGGCCAAGGAGGCCGTCTATGAACTCCCTGCTCGTCCTGTCACAGCTATAGAGGCCGTCTATGAACTTTCTGCCTGTCCTGTTCCAGCCAAGGAGGCTGCCTATGAACTCTCTGTCTATCCTGTCACAGCTATAGAGGCCATTTGCGAACTCTCTGCTCATGCTATCACAGCTATAGCGGCCGTCTGTGAACTTTCTGCCTGTCCCGACCCAGCCAAGGAGGCTGCCTCTGAACACCCAGCCTTATCTGTCAACCCCAATGTTCTGTCTGTGTTGTCTGTCTCTGCTCTCTCGTTATTACAGTCTCCACCATGGTCTCCTGATCGATGTGGTTCACTAAGGGG
>NW_015506546.1:121926-122165 GCF_001515645.1 Sinocyclocheilus grahami
GCTCTGGTGGTCCTCTGCTCCGCCGTGGTGGTCTACTGTCTGGCTCTGGTGGTCTTCTGCTCCGCCGGGGTGGTCTACTGTCTGGCTCTGGTGGTCTTCTGCTCCGCCGGGGTGGTCTACTGTCTGGCTCTGATGGTCCTCTGCTCCGCCGGGGTGGTATTCTGCTCCGCCAGGGGGATCTTCGGTCCCGTCTGTTCTGCTGTGGTGGTCTTCAGCTCCACCTGTGCTGCCGGCTCCAC
>NW_015506546.1:122738-138496 GCF_001515645.1 Sinocyclocheilus grahami
CCCTGTTCTGCCTCCACTCCACCGCCCTCCGGAATCATAAAGGGTTTGGAGTGTCTGGAAGCCACTCCTCCTTCTGTCATGAATCCGGTCCATGAACTTCCGTCAGCTAACCATCAGAAGTCACCCTTCCCATTTTCATTGACTCTCACACTGTTGTATATCATCCCGGACTACATATCCCATCATTCACAGCACTGATTGCACACAGCTGGTTCACTAATTGCACACAACACTGATTGCACCCAGCTGTTTCATATCACTCCCTCACTATTTAACACTCACTCTGATCCCTTCCCTCTGGCGAGTATTGTTTAGCGCCTATCTCTTGATAGCAACTCTACTTAGCCTGTTAGTTTTCCTAGTTCCTGTTATCCTTCCCGTGTTTTGCCTTGCCTTGTCAGTTTTCTCGGTTCTGATCTTTGCCTGTCTCCCTGGATTTATCCCTCTAGTCTCGCCCCTGTGATTCTGTCTGCCGATCGTCGACCTACGCTAGCCCTAGGACTATTCTTGTGTTTTGCCCGCCATAAAAAAAAAGTGTCTTCTCCTAATAAAAAAAAAACTTGCATATGGATCCGCACGTCTCTCGTCTTGTCAGCCCCGTTACAATAAGCTGTCTTTAATTGAAAAATATGCATACTGTATGTGTGTGTATATACACGGTCACTCACCCCCCCCCCTTATTTGTTTAGAAGTATTTGCTTATTTAAATCCAGATGGTGACTTATTTGACCAGGCAGTGTATTACAGACCGTTTAGCATTTTGTGATTCACTTAAAGTAGAATTAGAAAACTTTTTTTTTTTACCCCATAATGAAATTGGACAAGCTCAAAGTTGATTATTTTTTTCCTCTAATCCTTTATGAATCGGAATGTGTGACTGGAGGACACAAAGGATACACTTGATACACCCTTCACAATAAATAAAAACAAAGACACAAAACGAAAGCCGCCTTCCAAGGATCCATTTAATACAGACAGCGCTTCATGACATGGCAGCCTCACTGGGATACATTATGCCAAACAAGAAACATTCATCACTTAGGAACACATCCCATTTTTTCCCTTTTAGGTAATGGTTTACTTTACAGGAGGAAAAAAGCAAAAAAAAAAAAGTGTCAATAATTAAACGACACTGCGTCGTCAGTGTCGGTATTGTATTAGACACTTGCACTTAACAGGCTATATGAAAAACAAGCTCAAATGGAGTTAACAAGGTTTTTGGCCGGCGAATGAGGAGATCTGGGTTTTGTCTGTGAATAGAATGGCATCTGAGGCAAGTGCATCGCATTATACGCTTTCGTCAACTTTTACAGGTTATACAAGGTTAAATTACTGTTGCTATATGGGCACTTAGTTTTTCTTGTTGTTTAAGGCCTACACTTGGCAAAAATCTCATGATATAAATGATTAAGTGCTTATGCACAGGATATTTAAAATGTAGGCCTACAAAAGTATAGGCTATTGTCGAAACAGCAAATAACCTACTTTTCCGCTCTTCAAACACACAAAAACATTAGCCTTTTACAGACATTGTGTTTGAAGAAAACACTTTACTATTCAAACATCAGTTATTTATTTACCCTTGCATTGCGAAAAAGCGGAGATCTGTTTTCAGGCTGTGCGTCAATCTGAATGGAGGCGGGGTGAAGTTACAAGGTTTCGCTGAGAGCTTGAGGATCCAATAGCGTTACGAAGTTTTACTGACAAGACCTTTGTAATACTTAACATTGGTTAAATATTTGTAAAACCCTCATATTTTTATTATTTAATAATAACGAATTATAATAGAGATGTGAAGTTTGGATAATTTTTCACGCCACACCTGACTGGGCTAGGGTATGGCAACTGCCATACGGTAACCCTGCCGCCCATGTTCTATGCCAGCCACCAGCCGAACCTGCACAGCCAAATCATCAGAAGTTCTGCAGGTATTGTAAAGAAACAAGCGAGGATAATAGCGAAAATGTCAGATCATGGAAATAAATGTTATGTTCCAGGCTGTGCAGGGGATTTGCATGTGCAGGGATGGGTTGGTGTCTGTATTCAGAAAGGCACGGAAAACAAATAACGCGTTCTAATAAAATAACGCAAGCCACTAAAGGGACATGTTAGCTGCTTGCTAGCGGTAGCTGGTTACATCACAGTACATAAGATTTCACTTACCACATAAACCGAGTAAGGAGAGATGACTGAGGATGATGGCGAATGATTTACAGATCCTGAGCACCAATGACAAGCATCTGGGGCCTCATTTATAACCGTTGCGTACGCACAAAATCTGCCCTGAAAGAGGCGTACGTCACTTCCTATGCAAAAGGTGGGATTTATAAAAACAAACTTGATGGGATAATTTGCGCAACTGCATGCAAACTCTGACCCATGCGTACTGACTTTTTTTCCTGGAGAGAGAAAAGTAATGAAGTAAACAATGATTTTAAACGGTTTTCATGTCGATAAAAACATTATGTAATTTCTCCATTAATGGGAGTGGAATATTTAAAGTCATTACACAAGTTAAACCAAAATCATATGAATTTAGACATATCCCATTTATAGTGGATGCACTTGATCACTTTTCCTGTGGCATGCCATGTTTTAATGACCGCGAGGAGCGCCATGCGCACAATAATCCCTCTTTAAATTAAACTGCAGATCGTTATGAGAAAATAATTTTAGTGAGAACAATGATCATGATGCACACTCGATATTATGGCAAACACTGCTGGATTTGGTGGTCGAACGGTCCATCGTCCGATTTGAATAGGTCCAGTGATAGCATACTGTACAACCGCAGCTGCACATGATGATGTCATGTGAAGGCATCTCCACAACACTATGAAAAATACTGTCTTTGAAGGATACGACTTGAAGAAAAAGGTAAGATTTGCACATTTCTTTTTTTTTTTTTTTTTTTTTTTTTGTCATTCATATATCTCACATTTATGGGTCTCACATTTGAGTCCAAAACGGACACATTTCAAGTGACTGAATTTGGCAACTGATAAAAAAGACACAGAGAAATGCAGTAAACATCAGAAAAACAGCGTGCACATTTCTGGTTAAAAATGTAAATTAAACTGCAGATCGTTATGCGAAAATAATTTTAGTGAGAACAATGATCATGATGCACACTCGATATTATGGCAAACACTGCTGGATTTGGTGGTCGAACGGTCCATCGTCCGATTTGAATAGGTCCAGTGATAGCATACTGTACAACCGCAGCTGCACATGATGTCATGTGAAGGCATCTCCACAACACTATGAAAAATACTGTCTTTGAAGGATACGACTTGAAGAAAAAGGTAAGATTTGCACATTTCTTTTTTTTTTTTTTTTTTTAAATACCTGCTATCGGTTTCCACTAAAATAGCTAAAAGATGCTTCACCTTATCAGCAAAAATGCATAAATTTAATTAGATTTAGATAGTTTTAAACAATTTAAAGACTATTTGGTCAGTGGAAAAGAATGAGCTCAACTATTGTAAAATATTTATCGGAGAACGGTTTAGTTATGGATATTTTGATATATTTAGTCTAATACATAAGGATACTGGATGATTTTTAGCAATAAAAATTGTGTATGGCACAAATGGCATTTATAGTCCATATCTCATATTTCCTTAAAGGGGTCATAAGATGCCCATTTTACACAAATTGATATGATTCTTTAGGGTCTTAATGAGAAGTCTGTAACATAGTTTGGTTAAAATTTCTCAACGGTAGTGTAAAAAAAAAATTTACCACCAAAAACAGCTCTTTTCAGATCAAGCCGTTTTTGTAGCATTTTCCTTTAAATGTTAATGAGCTCTGCTGACCCCGCCCCTCTCTTCCTGAGCTGCTCTCAGAGAGACTTTAGCCGCGACTTTATTCATCATAAAACTAGCACATTAGGAAAGGCGATTTGCAAAGATTCATTACAAAACATTACTCACTTATGACGTTACACAGACAGGCATCTGAGATTGGCTCAATTTGAGAAAGGGGAAAACATTTAAGATTTATAAAAAAAAACAATTTAAAAATACACTGGGTGGACTTTTCATTATAGGGTGGTTGTGTACACAAAACTAAGCATTGTAAGCGCCATATATGGTGATTTTGGGGAGGAGTCAGGGTAGAGATGCATGTACACACAGTCTTACCCTGCCTGGGATTTATAAAGGGATTTTTGCACAGGTTCTGGTGTACCCTAATCTAGCTTTTGTGCATACGTACACTTTTAGGAAGAAATCTACGGAGCATTTTAGGAGACCCCTAATCTTGTCAAATGTGCAGTAAGTACTGCCACTCTAGCTTACACAGATCACATGCGATCGCAAATCTCCAAAGTGAAAGTAAAACGCGATCGTCCATTCGAAAGATAAAAAAAAAATACACTGGGTGGACTTTTCATTATAGGGTGGTTGTGTACACAAAACTAAGCATTGTAAGCGCCATATATGGTGATTTTGGGGAGGAGTCAGGGTAGAGATGCATGTACACACAGTCTTACCCTGCCTGGGATTTATAAAGGGATTTTTGCACAGGTTCTGGTGTACCCTAATCTAGCTTTTGTGCATACGTACACTTTTAGGAAGAAATCTACGGAGCATTTTAGGAGACCCCTAATCTTGTCAAATGTGCAGTAAGTACTGCCACTCTAGCTTACACAGATCACATGCGATCGCAAATCTCCAAAGTGAAAGTAAAACGCGATCGTCCATTCGAAAGCAGTTTCAATGCCCTGCATATAACTACGAGAGAAAGTACTGAAATATATACTGTATTTCCCCTGGGTTTACTTCCTGCTGTGTGAGCAACTGAAATGAGCAGCACTGTGAAACAGCCAATCAGAGTAGACCTCAACATTGAGCCACACTAAAACCGCCAATCAGAGCAGAGCTCAACATTATTATTCATGACCCTTCCATATAAGCTAAAAACAGACCATTTCATTCTATGGACAAATTCTAGGGTTGTAAATAGACATGTAAAACAGTTTCTGAAGATTTTTTGCCCTTACCCAAGCCACAGTCCTTCTATGTAGATATCAGAGAACAATTTAAAATATTGCATCAATGCATTCTATGGCACCTTTATAAAATTTTTTATTTTTTTTTAAATTTAAAAATCTTAAAGTATGAGGTGGCAAGCATGGGACAAAAATAGGTTTTGAATAAAATCCAAGTTAAACGTTCAATTTTTTTTTTTTTTTACAGCACCGGATAACCCAAAGTCTTAAAAAAAAAAAAAAAAAAACACAGCATCACACAGATAGTAACTATGTACAAATTTGAAATGTGGTTCTACTACAAATGCAGCAATTCTCTTTAAGGTGGGCACCCAAATTTTTTTCCTCCACCCTACTCATGTACCATTTCAATCTAACCGCGTCATGGAAAAGTCAGCCAGCTATTTATTGTCAATTACTGTGCCTTCAGCCCCAACAGCAGGGGCAATTTGCTTCAGTCAACGTCTTAAGACCAAGTGTAGATTATTTTGATGTTTTTAAATCAGCTGTTTGGGCTCTCATTCTAACACCAAACTCACAGGAATGTTGGATGACTTTAGGTTGAGCACATTCAGCAAATTTTCATGTTTTGGGTGAACGATTCCCTTCACTGATCTTAAAAGCTCACATTTTATTATTAAAAAGTATAAGGAATTAAATCTCTGCAAATAATTCACAAAGTGCCAAAAAAAAAAAAAAAAAAAAATCCTCAAACATACAGACTCAAGATTTTCATTTCCTAGGTTTATTAACAAATCACAATCAAGAACAAGATCCCCTTATAATTTAACACGCATGAAAAAAAATAAAATAAATGCATTGGGGACCACGTACCATAGGCTGAAGTTAATCTACTCCATCTAAATGGATATTCCTGTATAGCCATTAAATTGGCCATACATACAAATAAAAGTGCTACCCTAGTTCAAATGCAGAAATCACTGATGGATTATGGTGCATTCACACATTAAAGCTGAGAGATTCTTCACATTAAACAAAAAGGAAAAGGCAGTTTAAACATCAAATGAAAAGTAACAATCAATGTAGCCATTTTTCACAGAAGGGCGAGATGATGAGAACGGTCTAGTGATATTTACCACTGCGACACTGGAAACCAAATCACCCACGTCCCAGAGGAAGGCAGTGTATCTGGAGGAAAGAGGCAAGTTTAAGCCAAAGTTGTAGTCATTCACTCAAGAGCCAGCAAGCATTTGCAATGGCGAGTGGGATTTCGATGCATCAGGAGTTGATTAGATCGTGAAGAGAGATCCATAATGACAGACTGATAAGAGACTGCCAACACTTTGATATTAGCACACAGGTGAATCCGTCACGTTCCTCACCTTGAGAACTGAACACTTCAGGGGTGCGTTTCCCAAAAGCATCGCTAGCCAACTAGGTCCACAAGTTCTGTTGTTACCAGCATAGTTCAACGATTCGGTGTTTCCCGAAACCACAGTTCAATCAAACATTCTCAATCAGCGTTGCAAACTTACGTAGTGGGAAACACAGCTCTCGACCTGTGGTTAGAAGCGGTTTCTTGTTAGGAAGACATATGGGCTTAAATATGCTCTTGGGCACAACAAGCAAGCTAACATGCAGTACTACGTTTATATTCCATTCCATTCCATCTAAATATCAACGCATATTAACCTATGCACTTTAGCGCATCCTCAAGCGCTGTTTTTGAGGAGTGCATGAACACCTAAGGGAACCCTTAGGGAGTATGACGTAAAGAGGGTCCTGCGAGTCAAATGTCAAATAAAGCAAAACGACACAAGGAAATAAAAACAAAAAACACCTATACATTAGTCTAGTGTTTCCCAACCGGGGTGCCGTCTGTCGAGAGCAGGGGTGCAGTGCGTGTTTAAAAAAATAAATAAATAAAAACTCATTTTAAATAGCTAAAATGTTCAAAAAAGCATCCATTATATAATATCCATTTCTGATGTCGCCAATAATTAGAGATGCACCGAAATTCCGGCTGCCGAAAATTTGTTCACCGCTAAGGTTTCACTTTCACGTGGTGTGACGCTCTGCGTATTATCCGCTCTGTGTGTGTGTGTGCGCTCCGCTCAGTTCCTCCACTCGTATACCGTTCATGTGAATCGGAACAGCAAAGTCCACTCAAATTGAGCCGACAGGAAACATGGATGTAGTACAGTATTGTTTCTGTCTGCAATAGCCCTACTATGCGGTAACATGGTGTGGTATATGGGCAACTCTGGTAACGCTGCCCTCTCATTCATTGATCTGCTAACCGTTATGTTATGCTCACGTGTTCTGATAATAATAGCTTTCTAGGACTAAACATTATTTGGACAATTGGTAAAAAAAAAATTTGAGAACTAGTTATAATGGTAATTAAATAACGTTTACATGTATAAAAGCCTACATTAAAATCTGTCATATACATTGGTCTCTTCATTAGAAATTAGCCTACTGATTGCCGCCATTGATGGACAAAATGTTTTAATATTTAAAATATCTGTATGACATTATATTCTGCAGTTCTTCCCTGTTGTACCGAATATCTATACTTTTCAAATTATCATATCGAAGTTAGAAATTCAAATATTGTGACAAAATTAATTGTAGGGTGCCACAAGTTTGTTAATTTCCAAAGGGTGCCGCGACTAAAAAAAGGTTGGGAAACACTGCAGCATCTTTGAGAACTCTAATCAGTTAATTAGCAGAAGTTATTAATGTGGTTCAAACGACGTAGATGTGACTGATCGGGAAACAGTCATGACTAGCTAGTTAGTTTCCACAACAATGCATCGTACTATGGTGGTTAATCAGCAGTTTACATCGTTGTATGGGAAACGCAGCCCTGAACGGTTCTCCTTACAGACAGTCCAAAGGACTCTCCGAGATCCTGTACTTTACAGAGCTGTAATACTCAATCACAGGGAGATCATCAACAGAGTAATCAACTCACACCAGGCCTCACAGCCGTCCACTCCCTACCCTCTGTGGGACAGGATGCTGTGCAGCCCCTCGGCCCCGTCTCCCTCTGTAATTACCCCGAAACCCACGGCCTCGCAGAAACCGCCCGGGGACCCCAAAGGTCTCCACGTTCAGCTTCCTTTCCTCAGCCCATGTGGTACGCCTGGAGACAGAGAGAGGGATTACTCAAAGGAAACGCTCCCCTGCTGGAAACAAACGCTCATACCTCGACTTGAGTTCTGAGGAGACGTTATCAAAGAAGCACTTGGCTTTATTGTAAAAGCACTTGGGCCCAAGTGGATCCTCTTCAACAGTGCTCTCGCTCTCAGGGACAGGCTTTTCCTGCTCTTTATCGCTCCTTTCCTCTGGGCTCTCCTTTGGTTCTGACAGGAGAAACAAGAGCACAAAGAAAACTCGAATCAGCTCCAGAAGGTCAAAGGAGTAGAAAACCGCAGGCATTCGTGTAGAAACACATACCTTGAACACGGAGCTTGTCTTCAATCTCTTTCTCCAGGTCGTCTTTATTAAACTGAGCATTTGCCATTTCAAAGTCAAAGTCCGACTCAAACTGCAGGGTGCTGGGCTTCGTGTTGCCTACGAGGATCTGACCTCGGCCGCGGTTCCTGGACCGTCGAGCTCCTGCAAGACACCTCAGATGTGGATCGGAAGCAGTGTTCGTTTCCACAGGACAACAAACCCTGCAGTCTTTACCTTGTTTTCTCCTGCTGCCTGGAGGCTTGTTCTCATCATTGGCTGGACTCGGTCCCTTCAAGGCCCCTTGCTGTGCAGCTGAAACAGACGGGTTCCACGGGGAGAACAGGAAGTGGAGAGAGGGAGAATTTTCTTTTCTTTTTTTAATTCTACCAAGCAATTACAAGTTTCCTTAAGTAAACAGTAACCAAAAGGAGGTCATTTTAGGGTATTCAATTAGCCACAGCAATACCCATGCTTGTGGTCTTGGCCATCTGAGTGCCTTGAACAAACACCAAACCCACCACATCTTCAGTACTGCTACAGACACGCACTGTATTAGTGATAAAAGCGGTCTGCAGCGTTCTCTCGTCTCTGCACTAACAAAACAGACAGAAGTCCCACAACTAATATTGTCTTCATTACATAGGAAATACTGAATTTAGCTTTTTTTTGTGCGCACAACACACTTGGGCCAAATACTGGGACTGTCATGCCATCTTTGCCCATGACCACTGGAGCTGGGACAGGCCTAACTAACACAGCTGACAGTACACACAATTTTATAGTTAGAGCAATGAGTTCTGCATCTCACAAATCTTCTAATATACTTCTATATCAGATGTAGAAGCACAATGACTAAAAATAGAATTATTTTTATACGCTACATCTGTATTGTCACAATGATTTGAGTTTGTGCAATCTTTTAAGCATCAAAGTAATAAGTTTGTTAATGAAGTATAGCACAGAGAGAGAAGAAAAAATAAAAACACATGCTGCAATATGCAAAAAGAAACAAGCTACTATTAACCAGAAGTACAAAAGTATCACTCCAACCCACCACATCTTCAGTACTGCTACAGACACGCACTGTATTAGTGATAAAAGCGGTCTGCAGCGTTCTCTCGTCTCTGCACTAACAAAACAGACAGAAGTCCCACAACTAATATTGTCTTCATTACATAGGAAATACTGAATTTAGCTTTTTTTTGTGCGCACAACACACTTGGGCCAAATACTGGGACTGTCATGCCATCTTTGCCCGTGACCACTGGAGCTGGGACAGGCCTAACTAACACAGCTGACAGTACACACAATTTTATAGTTAGAGCAATGAGTTCTGCATCTCACAAATCTTCTAATATACTTCTATATCAGATGTAGAAGCACAATGACTAAAAATAGAATTATATTTTTATACGCTACATCTGTATTGTCACAATGATTTGAGTTTGTGCAATCTTTTAAGCATCAAAGTAATAAGTTTGTTAATGAAGTATAGCACAGAGAGAGAAGAAAAAATAAAAACACATGCTGCAATATGCAAAAAGAAACAAGCTACTATTAACCAGAAGTACAAAAGTATCACTCCAGCCCTCTTAGCATCAGTTCACAGGGAGACTCGTGTACGCTGATCTGCATGTTCACTGGATCGCTTCATACTTCATAAGGTGACCGAACAAACGCCAGACCAGCAAAACCAAGAGTAAGCAATGTTTGAGTTTGTTTAACGCCATGCCAGCTTCTGTGGCATGGCGTTAAACAAATTGAAATTTCCATTTCATAACTTATTTCTGCTAAACTTTAAAACTGCATCAGGCTTGACTCTTAAAATCTACCCCCTCCCCCCCCCTTTAACCCTGAGAAAGGAGGATTCTCAGGGTTAAAACCAGCACAACCTACTAAAACATGATAAAGGGGTTTGGCAGAGAACATGTCAGAGGATCTTCTAGCACTAAAACGGCCCTGTTTGGGTTCTCGCCAGGTTAACTCTGCTTTGGATCGGAGTCGCTCACCTCTCTGGGCCGGGGCTCTGGCCCTCTGCGCTCGGCCCGGCTCGCCTCCCTGCTGCTGCTGCGGTCCAGACAAACCCTTCTTCTGCACCGCTATCTCCGCAGGCACCGTCTGAACAGCCTGCTCAACCATCGGGCCTCTCCTCACAGGAACACCAGGCAAACCAGAGCCTCAGAAACAGACAGCGAACAGTCACTCAGTGCACCGCTCACAGCTCAGTTTGTCTCAGGCTGCTCTTCTTACCGAGGCCCAGGGCAGCGGCGTACTGCTGGCTGAGGAGCGAGCTGGCGGCCAGCTGGCTGTAGGAGGGCAGCACGCTCCGGTAAGGACTGTAGCCGCCCTGAGACGCAGGGTAATGGACCGACCCCACAGACGACTGACGGAGACAAGCACACATCAGCCCTGCCTGCAGAAACCTGCTGGGGAGACTCCCTCGCACCCAAACTAACCTGAACAATAGCAGGGTCCTGAGGAAGACTGTGGTGAATCTTCAGAGGCTCGCAGACCGTGATGTCTTTGATGTCACTTCCTCTGAAGATGATGTACTCGAAGACCTCATCCCTCGGCGGCACAGGCCGGTCTGTCGGTCGCCCCTCCGTCCCAAAGGACCTCACTGACAAAAACAAAAGCTGCAGTGAGACTCCATAACCGTCACGGCCAGATAAACCAATGTGATGGACCTTACGAGACAGAGCTCGAGCCCAACCAAACTGCACCCTCTCCTTTCCACTTGCACCAGCGATGGGACTGCAGCATTAACATTTATATTTAGACACTTACAAATGAGGACAGTAGAAGCAATCAAACCAACAAAACAGCAACAATATGCAAGTGCTGTGACAAGTCTCGGTTAGCCTAACTGTACAAGTAGCAAGGCTATTTATTTATTAATTCATTTATATACACACTATAACAAAACAAGCAGTTAGAAAACGAATTGGGAGTACAAGTGTTAGAGGATCAAGCGTTCCTTTAAATAAAAAAAAATATATATATATATATATATATATATATAAATTAGAATAGCGTGCTAGAGTTAGGGGGTCGAATACAGATTAGCACACTCAAACCTATAGACAATTACGATTAAGTGAAAATAAAGTAAGTTACTATGTTTGACCATGACTTCGATTAGGCTTCGTTATTAACTTGCTCGACTGTTTCAGGCTGTATAAAAACAGGTCAGCAGGGGGTTTATTTGAACACGTGATACATAAACATTCCTTGCACGTTTAAACAACTATCTTATTTCATATTATTGAAGAGAACTGGCTCAGAAAGACTCGGTTTTTTGATGGTCTGATTTGAAAGCGGAAACCACGTGGTGTATTGCTGTCGCGAGCGCTGGGACAGGACACTCACCTTTCGCCAGCGCCACAGTGGAATTATCGGTGTCTATGGTGTATAATATTCCCTCATAGCGAATCTGAGCTTTAGAGATCAGACTGATCTTACTGCCGATGTAAGGAGTCCCGCTGCTCATTATCTCAACACGAACCGCTTCAGCTGATTAAAGAGACTTCAAATACAGGCCAGATCTGTTCAAGCGAACATCTGCGACACTGCTGCCATGATTACTCTCCCGAAGCACAGGCTGTGCTCGAGAAGCGCTCATTAGTGTGATTTATAGAGGCGACACACCCCGCTGCACCTGTCCCGCATCTTCACCACACTTTCAGCAGACATTTCCTACACTTTCAGAATCGTGGAAAATACAGCATTTGCCATTTATAAAATGTATATTTAATACATTCATTCAACTAATTTATTTATTAGTTTTTTTATATTAAAAAACCCCCCACAGGTCATAACAAACAAGAATTCTTTGGAAAAGCCCAGCTTTATTCATGTGCTTTGAGAAATAAGCAGATTTAACAAAAGAATTACCCATAATATAACAACAATAAACAGTATTTTAATCGCATATGCTTTTCAATAAGGTTCAAACACTGGGGGGCCTCTGAAACTTCCCAAGGGGACAAAATAAGTCTTCAAATTTATGTAAACAGTATACAGTATGATATATTCTTATTTAAAAGTAAATAATATAGAAGTGTATATATTTTACTGAAGTAGCCTACATTTCATATACAAGGGTCTGCAAATATCTAAACCTTTTCAACTTGAGTAATTTAAATCATTTTAAGACTTATTAGGTTCCCCTTGGAAGTTTGAGGTCATATTAAACCAACTCTTCAGTTTTTGAACAAAAAAATAAATAAATGGTTTGCAATGGCCTTACTCTACATGATCCTCTGCCAAACATATTTGAAATAGTATTTTAAAGGACTTTACGTACTGTTGTAGATTTCAGATTCTCATTGTGGTGGACATTTTTGGTAGAGAATGAAAATGGTGTAATAAAGAAAGAGTGGTAATGAAAGTGATTCTTTTTTTGTAGTTTATTCATATTTTATGATCTAAAAATACTATGCTTATGTTGTAACCTTAAATGTTTTATGGTTATGTCCTGTGTATGTACAGTATGTTTTTTTTCTTCTGTCCTCTGATAAGTATTGTTCAGGGCTGCCATTCCCAAAAGCTTTAATGCGTTCTTATGATACTTTTGGGAAACGCAGCCCTGTTTGAATGCACTGTCAGCAGTGAGTGAATGCTCTCTGTGATGGATTGGTTCTGTCTTGCAACATTTGCGTGTGTTCAGATGAGCAGGAAAATTGTTATATCCTACACAATTACTCGCGAACAAAGGTTATTCGTCCAATTAAATGCCTTATTTTTTTTGTTAAATAAACAAAATCACTGGTAAATAAAACACACCTTAGTATCGGTATTTATTGTTTGAGTATCGATACTTTCGATACTCGCATCAGTATCGATATATCGATACTTCGGATCGATACGCCCATCCCTAGTGACGGTTCAGGAAATGAATTAGGAGAGATGGAAGTAGTTATGAAAAATGGGATACGGTTAGGAATGGGATACGGAATAGGATCAACTGTAGAAGAAACGAAGAGAGATGAATATAAAGTGTTTGCAAAACTTATGCATGAAGGAGACTCGTTGAATCCAATACAATTGACAAAAACGCTAAATAAGGAAATTGGTGAAATAAAGAGTGCTAGAATTCCAAGAAATGGATCATTGCTGATTATTTGTAAGGATGCAAAACAGCAAGGGAAAGTAATCAGAATGAACAAGATAAATGGAAAGAGAGTGGAATGTTCTATGGCTGATGGCAAGAAATTCGTAAAAGGGGTTGTCACAGGAATCCCGGTAAACATATCGGTTGAAGATGTGAAAGAAAATATAACAAATGTAAGTGAAGTCAATCGTCTAAAAACAAATAGGAATGGAAGTGTAAGTGATAGCACCTCGTTGTTATCACTTTTGATGAGGAAGCGGTCACTGGAAAGATATATATTGGATACATGTGTTACAATGTGAGGCTATACATACCTCCTCCACTTAGATGAGTATCTCTAACTGTTTCCCAGGGCAACCCTTTTACATCTAGATACTTCTCTGCTGATTTGACAATTATTTTGATCCTTTCATTTCGGCTTTTCGTCTGTGCTGAACAATTTATTATTTCTGCCATGAACCGTACAAAATCATTCTTTTTCACTATCAGAGTGTCTTCTTTCAGCTTATCACATCCTTGACATTTTCCTATTTCTTCGTGCATAATTTCATTTTGTCTGGTCATTCTCACATTCCCTGAAACCTTCTTTGCTGCTTCTGCATAGCTGATTCCCTGAACCACCTTGATTTTTTGTACTTCAGCCTGGCTCTTACTAACCTCACAGCCACGATACGCTGAGCTATGTTCCCCTCCACAATTACAACATTTCAGCTTAACACCCTCATCACATTTGCCATACTCGTGTTCTCCACTGCATTTACCACATCTTTGTAATCAACAAGAAACAGTTGAACATGACCTACTTCAATGTGTAAAATACAACAATGAGAAATGTCGCCTTATTCAGTCAATGAAGAAAGTTAAACACCATGAATTTTCTTTGTCAGGTTTATTGGGGAAATCCGTTAACAAGATATACGATGATATTATTAGGTTTATAAAAGAATGTGAATTAAGTAAGAGAATATAGATAATATATGTGTGTGTGTGTGTGTATGTATATATATATATATATATACATTGTTGTGCCATTCATCCACGACCATCACCTCATGTTGCAGCATGATAATGCACGGCCCCATGTTGCAAGGATCTGTACACAATTCCTGGAAGCTGAAAACATCCCAGTTCTTGCATGGCCAGCATACTCACCGGGCATGTCACCCATTGAGCATGTTTGGGATTCTCTGGATCGGCATATACGACCGCGTGTTCCAGTTCCTGCCAATATCCAGCAACTCTCGGCAAAGGAGAAGTGCTCACTAAAACAGATTTAGACAGATTTGTGAACAATATTTGAGAGAAATAGGCCTTTTGTGTACAAAGAAAAAGTCTTAGATCTTTGAGTTCAGCTCATGAAAAATGGAGGCAAAAACAAAAGTGTTGCATTTTATATTTTTGTTCAGTGTATGTTTTGTTTGTTTTATATGGCCCTTTCCCCTCTTTCCCCATCATATATATTGCATAAATCTTGATCCACACTCCAGTCCAGTCGGTGGCGGTAATGCACCTATAAGCTTGTTTGCCAACTGCCAATAAAACACCAAAGAAGAAGAAAAAAATGCAAAAAGGGAATATTGGACATCATTTTGTGAGTCAGTGGGAAGAGAAACAGATATTTATAAAGTATGGGGCATGATAAGGAAAATTAATGGAATTAGGAGAGAGTTTAGATATCCTACATTAATAAATAATGAAGGGACAGCTGTGACAGAGAAGGAGAAAGTGGAAATGATCATAAAAGCATTTGTCAAAATCCATAGTTCGGATAATGTCAACGAAGAAGGGAGGATAGGACGAAAGGGAAAAGTTTTTAAGATATAAAGAATTAATTATGGAAGATGAAGAGGTAGATGATATACTTAATTTGCCATTAACAATAGGAGAATTAAATAGTGCATTAAGAAGTACTAGGTTATCAGCGCCGGGTAAAGATCAGATATGCTATATAAAAAATGTAAGTGAATCATCAAAAAGTATACTTTTAGAGTTATATAATAAGGGATGGGAAAAGGGACACTTACCTAGTTGCTGGAAAGACGCTGTAGTAGTTCCAATACGTAAAGCTGGGAAAGATGGTAATATTCCAAGTGATCACAGGCCAATTTCTCTTACTTCGCACTTATGTAAGGTAATGGAAAAAAATATAAATCAGAGACTAACATATTTTATGGAAACTAAAGGGCATATTTGTAATTATCAAAGTGGATTTAGAAAAGGTAGATG
>NW_015506546.1:139278-142138 GCF_001515645.1 Sinocyclocheilus grahami
CCAATTTCTCTTACTTCGCACTTATGTAAGGTAATGGAAAAAATTATAAATCAGAGACTAACATATTTTATGGAAACTAAAAGGAATATTTGTAATTATCAAAGTGGATTTAGAAAAGGTAGATGTACTATGGACCCTACAGTATGTTTGGAACATGAAATACGAAGAGCTCAGGCTAATAGAGAAAGTGTAGTGGCAGTATTTTTTGACATCGAGAAAGCTTATGATATGATGTGGAAAGAAGGGTTAATAATTAAATTGAGAAAAGCAGGAGTTAAAGGAAAAGATAAGATGGATTAAAGGTTTTCTATTTGGAGTATCTATTCAAGTAAAGATTGGGAAAGAATTTCCAGAGATAATAAAGGTAGAGAATGGAACACCACAAGGGAGTATAATTAGTCCTTTATTATTTTCTATTATGGTTAATGATGTGTTTTTAAGTGTTGAAAAAGGAATAGGAATTTCTCTTTATGCAGATGATGGTGCAATCTGGAAACGAGGGAGGAATTTAGAGTTTGTTGTAAGGAAAGTGCAAGAAGCAATAACAGAAGTAGAAAGGTGGTCATATAAGTGGGGTTTTAGATTATCTGTTGAAAAAAACAAAAAAATGTATTCTTTTCAAACTGTAGGATTAGTAAAGAGGTAAAATTGAAATTATATGGTCAAGATATAGAAAGAGTATCATGTTTTCAATTTTTGGGTATATGGTTTGATGAAAAACTCACGTTTAAAATACACATAAAAAAAATAGTTGCTAAATGTAAAAGGGTAGTGCATGTTATGAGATGTTTAGTGGGGAAAGAATGGGGACCTGAGAGGACGGCTCTAAGAAGTATACAGTGGGGAAAAAAAGTATTTAGTCAGCCACCAATTGTGCAAGTTCTCCCACTTAAAAAGATGAGAGAGGCCTGTAATTTTCATCATAGGTATACCTCAACTATGAGAGACAAAATGAGAAAAAAAAATCCAGAAAATCACATTGTAGGATTTTTAAAGAAATTATTTGCAAATTATGGTGGAAAATAAGTATTTGGTCAATAACAAAATTGCATCTCAATACTTTGTTATATACCCTTTGTTGACATGAAACTGGAAAATGTGAATATTGTAATATGGAGGAAAATGTAGAGCATGTTATAATGAAGTGTCCAAGATACGGAAAGGAAAGAAAGATACTTACTGATGTCCTCAAGGAAAATAAAGAAAACTTAATTTGATGAACATTCTGGGGAATAAATCAGGGGATAAAAACTTTCAATTTTGAATGCGTTATTTAAAGGACACGGGATTATATAATAGAATTTAGTCTACTCTTCACTACTCTTTAGTGAAGAGTAAGGTCCTGATCAGTAGGTGGCGGTAATGCACCTAAAAGTTGTATGCCATCCGCCATTAAACACCAAGAAGAAGAAGGAGAAGAAGGATAGGCAGGCATGCTGTTGGAGAAGCACATGAAGCTGCTGCGGCTGTACGGCGGGCTGCTGATCCAGCGAGCGCACAAACACACCGCGACGCGGCTCTCCGAGAAGAAGCTGGTGCGTATACGCGTCTCAGCCGCGCGTCAGCGGCCTCTCTCCGCGCAGAGCCGCTGTCTGACTCGGTCTCTCTCCGCGCAGAGCCGCTGTCTGACTCGGTCTCTCTCCGCGCAGAGCCGCTGTCTGACTCGGTCTGTCTCCGCGCAGAGCCGCTGTCGGAATAATTCTCGCTCATGGGGAGACATGAAACTGGAAAATGTGAATATTGTAATATGGAGGAAAATGTAGAGCATGTTATAATGAAGTGTCCAAGATACGGAAAGGAAAGAAAGATACTTACTGATGTCCTCAAGGAAAATAAAGAAAACTTAATTTGATGAACATTCTGGGGAATAAATCAGGGGATAAAAACTTTCAATTTTGAATGCGTTATTTAAAGGACACGGGATTATATAATAGAATTTAGTCTACTCTTCACTACTCTTTAGTGAAGAGTAAGGTCCTGATCAGTAGGTGGCGGTAATGCACCTAAAAGTTGTATGCCATCCGCCATTAAACACCAAGAAGAAGAAGGAGAAGAAGGATAGGCAGGCATGCTGTTGGAGAAGCACATGAAGCTGCTGCGGCTGTACGGCGGGCTGCTGATCCAGCGAGCGCACAAACACACCGCGACGCGGCTCTCCGAGAAGAAGCTGGTGCGTATCCGCGTCTCAGCCGCGCGTCAGCGGCCTCTCTCTCCGCCCAGAGCCGCTGTCTGACTCGGTCTCTCTCCGCGCAGAGCCGCTGTCTGACTCGGTCTCTCTCCGCGCAGAGCCGCTGTCTGACTCGGTCTCTCTCCGCGCAGAGCCGCTGTCTGACTCGGTCTCTCTCCGCGCAGAGCCGCTGTCTGACTCGGTCTCTCTCCGCGCAGAGCCGCTGTCTGACTCGGTCTCTCTCCGCGCAGAGGCTGTCTAGCTGGGTCTCTCTCCGCGCAGAGCCGCTGTCTGGCTCGGTCTCTCTCCGCGCAGAGCCGCTGTCTGACTCGGTCTCTCTCCGCGCAGAGCCGCTGTCAGTAGGGTTGCCAACTTCAGAAAAGGAAAATAAGGGACAATCGTGGTTTTACATAGAAAAATAAGGGACATAATAAGCGACACACACACACACACACACACACACACACACACACACACACAGGTATATCTTTCAGATTTGTAATGCTTTTTTAAATAGTCGTATGCTCATCAATGCTGTATTTATTTGATCAAAAATACAGAAAAAACAGTAATATTGTTAAATATTATTGCGATTTCTAATATTGGTTTCCTATCTTATTATACTTTAAACTGTAATGTATTTCTGTGATGCGCAGCTGTATTTTCAGCATCATTCCTCCAGTCTTCAGTGTC
>NW_015506546.1:145842-146622 GCF_001515645.1 Sinocyclocheilus grahami
TCTCCGCGCAGAGCCGCTGTCTGACTCGGTCTCTCTCCGCGCAGAGCCGCTGTCTGACTCGGTCTCTCTCCGCGCAGAGCCGCTGTCTGACTCGGTCTCTCTCCGCGCAGAGCCGCTGTCTGACTCGGTCTCTCTCCGCGCAGAGCCGCTGTCTGACTCGGTCTCTCTCCGCGCAGAGCCGCTGTCTGACTCGGTCTCTCTCCGCGCAGAGCCGCTGTCAGTAGGGTTGCCAACTTCAGAAAAGGAAAATAAGGGACAATCGTGGTTTTACATAGAAAAATAAGGGACATAATAAGCGACACACACACACACACACACACACACACACACACACACACACACACACACACACACACACACACACGTATATCTTTCAGATTTGTAATGCTTTTTTAAATAGTCGTATGCTCATCAATGCTGTATTTATTTGATCAAAAATACAGAAAAAACAGTAATATTGTTAAATATTATTGCGATTTCTAATATTGGTTTCCTATCTTATTATACTTTAAACTGTAATGTATTTCTGTGATGTGCAGCTGTATTTTCAGCATCATTCCTCCAGTCTTCAGTGTCTCATGATCTTCAGAAATCAGGATAATATGCAGATTTATTATCAGTGTTGAAACTGGTGTGCTGCTTCATATTTTTTTGGAACCTGTGATCCATAAATAAAATAAAAAGTTAAAAAGAACAGAATTTATTCAAAATAGAAATCTTTTCTAACAATATCACTTTTTATCCATTTAACACATCCTTGCTGAATAAAAGTATTCTAAA